>NW_023045443.1:0-72522 GCF_011762505.2 Arvicanthis niloticus | reverse complement strand
CAGCGAGAGTAGAGGACAGAAGGGATGCAGAGAGAGAAGAGAACAGATAGCCATCCAGAGAGAAAAGTAGAGAGAATGGCATCTAGAGAGAGGAGAGATCAGAACGGCATCCAGAGAGAGGAGAGAACAGAAGGGCATCCATGGAAAGCAGAGGTCAGAAAGGCATCCAGAGATTGGAGAGAACAGAAGGGCATGCATAGTGAGAAGAAGACAGAAAGGCATCCAAAGAGAAGAGAGAACAGAAGGGCATACAGAGACTGGAGCAAACAGAAGGGCATACAGAGAGAGGAGAGGACAGATATGCATCAAGAGAAAGGACAGATCAGAAAGCCATCTAGAGTGAGAAGAAGGCAGAATGGCATCCAGAGAGAGGAGAGAACAGAGGGGCATCCAGAAAAAGGAGAGAACAGAAGGGCATTCAGATAGAGGAAAGATCAGAAGGGCATTCAGAGAGAGGAGAGAGCAGATGGGCATTCAGAGAGAGGAGAAGACAGAAGGGCATCCTGAGAGAGGAGAGCACAGAAGGGCATCTTGGAAAATGAGAGAACAGAAGGGCATCCAAAGAGAATAGAGAACAGAAGGGCATCTAGAGAGAGGAGAGAAGAGAAGGGCATCCAGAGAGAAGAGAAGACAAAAAGGGAATCCAGAGAGAGGAGAGAACAGAAGGGCATTCAGAGGGAGGGGAGGACAGAAGGACATCCATGGAGCAGTGAGGACAGAAGGGCATCCAGAGAGAGGAGAGTGCAAAATGGTATTCAGCGAGAGTAGAATACAGAAGGGATGCAGAGAGAGGAGAGAACAGAAAGCCCTCCAGAGAGAGGAGTAGACAGAATGGCATCTAGAGAGAGGAAAGAACAGAACGGCATCCAGAGATCAGAGAGAACAGAAGGGCATCCATACTGAGAAGAAGACAGAAGGGCATTCAAAGGGAAGAGAGAACAGAAGGGCATACAGAGAGAGGAGAGGACAGATATGCATCAAGAGAAAGGACAGAACAGAAAGCCATCCAGAGTGAGGAGAAGGCAGAATGGCATCCAGAGAGAGGAGAGAACAGAGGGGCATCTAGAAAAAGGAGAGAACAGAAGGGCATTCAGAGAGAGGAAAGACCAGAAGGGCATTCAGAGAGAGGAGAGAGCAGATGGGCATTCAGAGAGAGGAGAGGACAGAAGGGCATCCAGAGAGAGGAGAGCACAGAAGGGCATCTAGGGAAACGAGAAAACAGAAGGGCATCCAGACAGAATAGAGAACAGAAGGGCATCTAGAGAGAGAAGAGAAGAGAAGGGCATCCAGAGAGAAGAGAAGACAAAAGGGAATCCAGAGAGAGGAGAGAACATAAGGGCATTCAGAGGAAGGAGAGGACAGAAGGACATCCAGAGAGCAGAGAGGACTGAAGGGCATCCAGAGAGAGGAGAGTGCAGAAGGGTATCCAGCGATAGTAGAGGACAGAAGGGATGCAGAGAGAGGAGAGAACAGAAAGCCATCCAGAGAGAGGATTAGACAGCATGGCATCTAGAGAGAGGAAAGAACAGAACGGAACCCAGAGAGAGGAGAGAACAGAAGGGCATCCATGGACAGGAGAGTTCAGAATGGCATCCAGAGATCGGAGAGAGAAGAAGGGCATCGAGAGTGAGAAGAAGACAGAAGGGCATCCATAGATAGGAGAGGACAGAAGGGCATCCGGAGAGAGGAAAGTACAGAAGGGCATCTAGAGAGAAGAGAACAGAAGAGAATCCAGAATGAGGAGAGAACAGAAGGGCATCTAGAGAGAGCAGATGACTGAAGGACATACAGAGAGAGAGGAGGACAGAAGGGCATCCAGAGAGAGGTGAAGAAAGAAAGGGATCCAGAGTGAAGATAAAATTGAAGGGCATCTAGAGAGAGGAGAAGACAGCAGGGCATTCGAAGAGAGGAGAGAACAGAAGGGCATCCAGAAAAAGGAGATTACAGAAGGGCATCCGGAAAGAGGAGAGAACAGAATGGCATCCAGAGAGTGGAAAAGAAAAATAGGGAATCCAGAAAGAGGAGAAAACAGAAGTGCATCCAGAGAGAGGAGAAGGCAGAAGGGCATCCAGAGAAATGAGAGGACAGAATGGCATCCAGAGAGAAGAGAGTAGAAGCGCATCCGTAGAAAGGAGGGAACAGAAGGGCACCCAGAGAGAGGAGAGAGCAGAAGGGCATCCAGAGAAAGGAGAAGACAGAAGGGCATGCAGAAAGAGAATACAGAAGGGCCTCAGGAGATAGGAGAAGAAAGAAGGGCATCCAGAGAGAGGAGAGCAAAGAAGGGCATCCACATAAAATAGTAGAGAAGGCCATACAGAGAGAGGAGATGACAAAAAGGCATCTAGATAGAGAAGAGAACAGAAGAGCATCCAGAAAGAGGAGAGAACAGAGGGCATACAAAGAAGGAGAAGACAGAAGCGAATCCAGAGAGAGGAAAGAACTTAAGGTCATTGGGAGACAGCAGAGAACAGAAGGGCATAGGGAGAGAGTTGAAAACAGAAGGTCATCCAGAAAGAGGAGATGACAGAAGGGCATCCAGAGAGAGGAAAAGAAAATTAGGGAATGCAGAGAGAGGAGAGAATAGAAGTGCATCCTGAGAGTAGACCACAGAAGGGTTTGCGGAGAGAGGAGAGAACAGAAGGGCATCCAGAAAGATGAAAGAACAGAAAGGCATCAAGAGAGAGGAAAAAACATAAGGGCATCCAGAGAGAGAAGAGCAAAGAAGGGCATTCACATAAAATGGTGCAGAAGGCCATGCAGAGAGAGGAAAAGACAGAAGGGCATCTAGATAGATGAGAGAACAGAAGGGCATCCAGAAAGAGAAGAGAACAGAACTGCATCCAGAGAGAGTAGAGGACAGAAGGTCATCCAGAGAGAGGAGAGAACAGAAGGGCATAAAAAGAGTGGAGAAAACAGAAGGGTTTCAAGAGAGAAGAGAGAACAGAAAGGCATCCAGAAAGAGGAGAAGAGAGAACACATCCAGATGGAGAAGGATAGGAGGATATCCAGAGAGAAGAGAGAACAGAAGGGCATCCAGAGAGAGGAGAAGACAGAAGGGCATCCAGATAGAATATAGGACAGAATGTCTTCCAGAGAGAGGAGAGAACAGAAGGGCATCCATAGAATGGAGAAAACAGAAGGGCTTCAAGAGAGAGGAGAGAAGAGAAAGGCATCCAGAAAGAGGAGAAGAGAGAAGGTATCCAGATGGAGAAGAGGACCGACGGGCATCCTGAGAGAGGAGAGGACAGAAGGCATTCAGGGAGAGAAGAGAACAGAAGCGCATCCAGAGAAAAGAGAGGACAGAAGGGCAACTAGAGATAGCAGAGAACAGAAGGGCATCCAGATAGAGTAAAAGACAGAAGGGCATCAGGAGATAGGAGAAGACAGACGGGCATCTAGAGAGAGGACAGCAAAGAAGCCTATCCACATAAAATAGTACAAAGGCCATACAGTGAGAGGAGAAGACAAAAGGGCATCTAGATAGAGGAGAGAACAGTCGGGCATCCAGAGATAGGACAGAACAGAAGGGCATCCAGAGAGAAGAGGACACAAGGGCATCCAGAGAGAGGAGAGAACAGAATGGCATCCAGAGAAGTAGAAGACAAAGGCAAATCCAGAGATAGGAGACAACAGAAGGGCATTCAGAGAGAGAGGAGAGAACAGATGGCCATCGGGAAAGAGCAGAAGACAGAAGGTCATCCATACAGAGGAGATGACAGAAGGGCATATAGAGAAAAAAATAGAGAATCCAGAAAGAAGAGAGAACAGAAGTGCATCCAGAGAAGGAGGAGACAGAAGGGCATCTAGAGAGAGAGGAGAGTATTGAACGGCATCAAGAGAGAGGAGAAGATAGAAGGGAATCCAGAGAGAGGAGAGAACAGAATGGCATCTAGAGGTAGGAGAGACCAGAAGGGCATCCAGAGAGAGGAAAAAAATAGGTAATCCAGAAAGAGGAGAGAACAGAAGTGCATCCAGAGAAGGAGGAGACAGAAGGGCATCTAGAGAGAGGAGAGTATTGAACAGCATCAAGGGAGAGGAGAAAATAGAAGGGAATCCAGAGAGAGGAGAGAACAGAAGGTCACCCAGAGGTAAAAGAGACCATAGGGACTGCAGAGAGATGAGAGTTCAGAAGTGCATCCTGAGAGAGGAGAAGGAGAAGACAGAAGCGAATCCAGAGAAAGGAGAGAACAGAAGGGCATTCGGAGAGAGGAGAGAACAGATTGGCATCAGAAGAGAGGAGGGGACAGAAGGTCATCCAGAGAGAGGAGATGACAGAAGGGCATCCAGAGACAGTAAAAAGTAGGGAATCCAGAAAGAGGAGAGAACAGAAGTGCATCCATAGAGAGGAGAAGACAGAAGGGCATCCAAAGAGAGGAGAAGACAGAAGAGCATCCGGATTGAGGAGAAAAGAGAAGTACATCCAGAAAGAGGAGAGTACAGCAGGGCATCAAGGGAGAGGAGAAGACAGAAGGGCATCCAGAGGAGAGGACAGAATGGCATTCATTGAGAGGAGAGAAAAGAAGGGCATCCAATGTTAGGGGAGACCATAAGGGAATCCAGAGAGAGGAGAGAACAGAAAAGCATTCCGAGAGGTGAAGACAGAAGGGCATACAAAGTGAGGAGAGAACAGAATGCCATCTGTAGTGTGAAAAAATATAAAGGCAATTTTATGAAATATTTGTAGATTTTTCGCCTTACAAAATGCGAAACTGAAAATAAGATTTCAGGCTTTCACATTCCAGGAGAAGGACACTTGCTGGATTACATTCCTCAAGCCTCGCCCAAGGCAGGAAGACATATTTCTTAACCCAGATAAAAGATGCTGCCATCTATGTGGGGCTATAGCAGGAAGAAGCAAAGATAGTTAATCTGAAATAGTTGGTAAATGGCAGGATAGGACACAATAGCATGGTAAAACCACATTTTTGAGAAGAATGAGTGTGCAGAGGGATTTCACATGACTCTAGATCATTTGCGCTAGATTCCTCTGAAATGTTCCACTGCTACCAGTCCCCCTTCCTTGGTCTTCCCAGTGCTATGTTCAAAATTTGTAAAACAACCAACCATGTGTAACCATGTTAAAATGCAACCATTCATGTGTAACTGCGCGAAAATGCAACCGTTCATGTGTAAGCACGCGAAAATGTAACCATTCATGTGTAAGCACCAGAAAATGCCTTCCTTTCCCCACCCAATGCTATAAACGACCTTTTAACCCACCACTCTGGCCAAAAATCTGGCTCTTGGAGCTAAAGAGCTTCTTGTTTTGACCGCCTGCTTACTTCCCTAATAAATCCTCTGCTGATTGCATCCAGGTATGGTTTCTTGTGATCTTGTGTGGTCGAGATTCCCGAAGGCTTGAGGAAGGGTCTCCCGAGTATGGGGGTCTTGACATCCAGAGAGAGGAGAGAGCAAAAGGGCATCCAGAGATAGGAAAAAACAGAAGGGCATCCAAAGAGAAGAATACACAAGGGCATCCCAAGAGAGGAGAGAACAGAAGGGCATCCAGAGAATGAGAAGACAGAAGCGAATCCAGAGAGAGTAAAGAACAGAAGGGCATTCGGAGAGAGGAAAGAACAGATGGGCATCAGGAGAGAGGAGAAGACAGAAGGTCTTCCAGAGAGAGGAGATGACAGAAGGGCATCAAGAGAGAGAAAAAAATACTGAATCCAGAAAGACGAGAAAACAGAAGTGAATCCAGAGTGAGGAGAAGACAGAAGGGCATCCAGAGTGAGGAGAGTATAGAATGGCATTCAGAGACAAGAGAAGAGAGAAGGGAATCCAGAGAGAGGAGAGAAGGGAATCCTGAGAGAGGAGAGACCAGAAGGGCATCCAGAGAGAGGAGAAGACAATAGGGCATCCGGAGAGAGGAGAGAACAGATGGCATCCAGAAAGAGGAGAGAACAAAAGGTCATCAACAGAGAGAAGACAGATTGGAATCCAGAGGGAGGAGAAAACAGAAGGGCAGCCAGTGAGATGAGAGAGTAGAAGGGCATCCCAAGAGAGGAGAAGACAGTAGGACATCAGGAGAAAGGAGAGAACAGAATGGCATCCAGAAAGAGGAGAGAGCAGAAGGGCTTCCAGTAAGAGGAGAGACCAGAAGGTCATCAAGAGAGAGGAGAAGACAGAAGGGAATCCAGAGAGAGGAGAAAACAGAAGGGCATCCAGTGAGGAGAGAGTAGAAGGGCATCCAGAGAGGAGAAGACAGTAGGACATCCAGAGAAAGGAGAGAAGAGAAAGGCATCCAGAAAGAGGAGAAGACAGAAGGGCATCCGGAGAGAGGAGAGAACAGAAGGGCATCCAGAGAGAGGAGAGAGTAGAAGGGCATCCACATAAAATATTACAGAATGCCTTTCAGAGAAATGAGAAGACAGAAGGGCTTCTAGATAGAGGAGAGAACAGAAAGGCATCCAGAAAGAGGAGAGAACAGAAGGACATCCAGAGAAGAAGACAGAATCGAATCCAGAGAGAGGACAGAAAAGAAGGGCATTCAGAGAGAGGAGAGAACAGAAGGGCATCGGGAGAGAGGAGAAGACAGAAGGTCAACCAAAGATAGGAGATGACAGAAGGGCATCCAGAGAGGAATAGAAAAAATAGAGAAGGCAAAGAGAGGAGAGAACACAAGTGCATCTTGAGATTGGAGATGACAGAAAGCTATGCGGACAGAGGAGAGAACAGAAAGGCATCCAGAAAGAGGAGAGAACAGAAGGGCATCAGGAGTGAGGAGAATACAGAAGGGAATCCAGACAGAGGAGAGGACAAAAGGACATCCCGGGATAAGAGAGAACAGAAGCACATCCAGAGAGATGAGAGACCAGGAGAGAATGCAGAAAGGTGAGAGAACACTAGCCCATCCAGAGACAGCAGAAGACTGAAGGACATCCAGAGAGAGAAGAGGACTGAAGGGCATCTGGAGAGAGAAGAAGACCGAAGGGCATCCAGAGAGAGGAGAGGACATAATGGCATCCAGTGAGAGGACAGAACAGAAGGGCATCCAATGTTAGGGGAGAACGGATGGGAATCCAGAGAGAGGAGAAAACAGAATGGAATACACACAGAGGAGAAGTCAGAACGGATGCTGGAGAAATTAGAGGACAGAAGGGCATCCAGAGAAAGGAGAGTGCAGAAGGGCATACAGAGAGAGGAGAAGACAGAAGGGAATCCAAAGAGAGGAGAGAACAGAAGGGCATTCAGAGAGAGGAGAAGACAGAAGGGCATCCAGATAGGAGATGACAGAAGGGCATCACGGAAAGAGAAGAGAACAGAAGGGCATCCAGAGAGAGGACAGAACAGAATGGCATCCAGAGAGAAGAGGACACAAGGGAATCCAGAGAGAGGAGAGAACAGAAGGGCATCCAGAGAAGGAGAAGACAGAAGCGAATCTAGAGAGAGGAGAGAACAGAAGGGCATTAGGAGAGAGGAGAGAATAGATGGTCATCGGAAGAGAGGAGAAGACAGAAGGTCATCCAGAAAGAGGAGATGACAGAAGGGCATCCAGAGAGAGGAAAGAAAATAGGGAATCCAGAAAGAGGAGAGAACAGAAGCGCATCCAGAGAGAGGAGAAGACAGAAGAGCATCTAGAGAGAAGAGAGGATAGAATGGCCTCCAAAGAGAGGAGAAGACAAAAGGGAATCCAGAGAGAGGAGAGAACAGAAGGGCATCCAGAGAGAGGAGAGACCAGAAGGGCATCCAGAAAGAGGAGAGAGTAGAAGGGCATGCAGAGAGAGGAGAGAACAGAAGGGCATCCATAGAGAGGGAAGAACAGAAGGGCATCCAGAGAGAGGAGAGAGCAGAAGAGCATCCAGAGTGAGGAGAAGACAGAAGGGAATCCAAAGAGAGGAGAGAACAGAAGGGTATTCGGATAGAGGAGAAGACAGAAGGGCATCTAGAGAGAGGAGAGAACAGAAGGGCATCCAGAGAGAGGAGAGAACAGAAGGGCATCAAGATAGAGGAGAAGACAGAAGGAATCCAGAGAGAGGAGAGAACAGAAGGGCATCCAGGGTTAGGAGAGACCAGGAGGGCATCAAGAGAGAGGAGAAGACAGAAGGGCATCCGGAGAGAGGAGAGAAAAGAAGGGCATCCAGAAAGAGGAGAGAACAGAAGTGCATCAAGACAGAGGAGAAGACAGAAGGGAATCCAGAGAGAAGAGTGAACAGAAGGGCATCCAGAGAGAGGAGAGAGTAGAAGGGCATCCAGGGAGAGCAGAAGCCAGTAGGGCATCTGGAGAGAAGAGAGAACAGAAGGGCATTCAGAGAGAGGAGAAGACAGAATGTCATCCTTAGAGAGGAGAAAACAGAAGTGAATCCAGAAAGAGAAGAAGACAGAACGGAAGCCGGTGAGATGAGAGAACAGAAGAGCATAGGGAGAGAGGAGAAGACAGAAGGGCATCCAAAGAGAAGAGAGGACAGAAGGGCATCCAGAGGGAGGAGAAGACAGAAGGGCATCCAGAGAGAGAAGAGGGAAGAAGGGCATCCCGAGAGAGGAGAAGACAGAAGGGCATCCAAGAGAGATGAGAAGATAGAAGAGCCACAGGAGAGAGGAGAGATCAGTAGGACATCCAGAGAGAGGAGACGATAGAAAGGCATCCAGAGAGAGGAGATGACATAAGGGCATCTGGAAAGAGGAGAGAACAGAAGGACATCCAGAGAGAGGAGAAGACAGAAGATCATCCGGAGAGAGGAGAGAACAGAAGGACATCTGGTTAGAGAGAAGACAGAAAAGCATCCAGAGAGAGGAGAGAACAAAAGTGCATCCAGCAAGACAAGAGAGCAGAAGGGCATCCAGAGAGAAGAGACGACAGAAGGGCATCAGGAGAGAGGAGAGAACAGAAGGGCATCCAGAGAAAGAAGAAGACACAAGGGAAGCCCGAGAGACAAGAGAACAGAAGGGCGTAGGGAGAGAGGTGAATACAGAATGGTTTCTAGAGTGAGGAGAAAATTGTCGGGCATCCAGAGATTGGAGAAAAAAGAAGGGCATCGGGATAGACGAGAGAAAAGAAGGGCATAGGGAGAAAGGAGAAGACAGAAGGGCATACAGAGAGGGAGAGGATAGAATGGCAACCAGAGAGAGAAGAGGACAGAAGGGCATCCAGAGAGAAGAGAGTGAAGAAGGGCATCCCGAATGAGGATTGAACAGAAGGGCATCTAGGGAATTGAGAGAACAAAAGAGAATCCAGAAAAAGAGAGAACAGTAGGGCATCCAGAGAGAGCAGAAGACTGAAGGACATCCAGAGAGAGAAGGTGACAGAAGGGCTTCCAGAGAGAGGAAAAGACAGAAGGGCATCCAGAGATAGGAGAGGACAGAAGGACATCCAGTGAGAGGAGAAAACAGAAGGGAATCCAGAGAGAGGAGAAGACAGATGGGAATCTAGAGTGAGGAGAGAATGGTAGGGCATACAGAGAGAGGAGAACACAGAAGGGCATCAGAAGAGAGGAGAAGACAGAATGGCATCCAGAGAGAGGAGAAGACAGAAGGCAATCCAGAGAGAGGAGAGAACAGAAGCGCATCCAGAAAGAGGAGAGAGCAGAAGGGCTTCCAGAGAGAGGAGAAGACAGAAGGGCATCCGGAGAGAGGAGGGAACATAAGGGCATCCAGAGAAAAGAGAAGACAGAAGGGAATCTGGAGAGACGAACAGAAGGGCATAGGGAGAGAGGAGAATACAGAAGGGTATTTAGAGTGAGTAGAAAATTGTCGGGCATCCAGAGAGTCGAGAAAACAGAAGGGCATCGGGAGATAGGAGAGAAAAGAAGGGCATAGAGAGAAAGGAGAAGACAGAAGGGCATACAGAGAGAGGAGAGGATAGAATGCCAACCAGAGATATGAGAGGACAGAACGGCATCCAGAGAGAGGAGAGTGAAGAAGTGCATCCCAATAGAGGATTGAACAGAACGGCATCTAGGGAAATGAAAGAACAGAAGAGAATCCAGAAAAAGGAGAGATCAGAAGGGCATTCAGAGAGAGCCGAAGACTGAAGGACATCCAGAGAGGGAAGGTGACAGAAGGGCATCCGAAGAGAGGACAAACAGAAGGGCATCCAGAGAGAGGAGAGGACAAAAGGACATCCAGTGAGAGGAGAAGAGAGAAGGCAATCCAGAGCGAACAGAGAACAGCAGGGCATCCAAAGGGAGAAGAAGACAGAAGGGAATCCCGAGAGAGGAGAATACAAAAGGGCATCTGGAGAGAGGAGAGAACAGAAGGGCATTCAGAGAGAGGAGAGACCAGAAGGGCATCCAGAGAGAGGAGAAGACAGATGGGCATCCAGAAAGAGGAGTGGACAGAAGGGCATCCAAAGAGAAAAGAGTACAGAAGGGCATACAAAGAAAGGATAAAACAAAAGGGCGTCCAGAGAGAGGAGAGAACAGAAGAACATCTGTAAATAGTAGAAGAGAGGAGGCATCCAGATGTAGAAAAGGACCGACGGTCATCCTGAGAGAGGAGAGGACAGAAGGGCATCTGGAGAAAGGAGAGAACAGAAGGGCATCCAGAGAGATTAGAAGACAGAAGGGCATCCAGAGAGAGGAGAGAACAGAAGGGCATCTATAAATAAGAGAAGAGAGGAGTCATCCAGATGTAGAAAAGGACTGATGGGCATCCTGAGAGAGGAGAGGACAGAAGGGCATCCAGAAAGAGGAGAAGACAGAAGGGCATCTAGAGAGAGCAGAGAATAGAAGGGCATCCAGAAAGAGGAGAAGACAGAAGGGCATCAGGACATAGCAGAGACAGAAGGGCGTCCAGAGAGAGAAGGAGACAGATTTTCCTCCAGAGAGAAGACAGAGCAGAAGGGCATGCAGAGAGAGGAGAGGAAAGAAGGGCATCCACATAAAATAGTTCAGAAGGCCATACAGAGAGAGGCAGAGACAGAAGGGCATCTAGATAGAGGAGAGAACAGAAGGTCATCCAGAAAGAGGAGATAACAAAAGGGAATTCAGAAAAGGAGAAGACAGAGCGAATTCAGAGCGAGGAGAGAATAAAATGGCATGCAGAGAGAGGAGAAGACAGAAGGGAATCCAGAGAGAGGAGAGAACAGAAGGGCATCCAGAGAGAGGAGAAAGCAGAAGGGCATCCAGAGATAGGATAAGACAGAAGGTCATCTGGAGAGAGGAGAAAACAAAAGTGCATCCAGAAAGAGAAGAAGACAGAACGGAAGCCGGTGAGATGAGAGAACAGAAGGGCATAGGGAGACAGGATGATACAGAAGGGCATCCAGAGAGAGGAGAGAACAGAAGGGAATCCAGAGAGAGGAGAGAGCAGAAAGGCATCCAGAGAGAGGGGAAGACAGAAGGGCATCCGGAGAGAGGAGAAAACAGAAAAGCATCCAGAGAAAGGAGAAGACAGTAGGGAATCCAGAGAGAGGAGAGAGCAGAAGGGCATCCAGAGAGAGGAAAGGACAGAAGGGAATCCAGAGAGAGGAGAGCACAGAAAGGCATCCAGAGAGACGAGAGAACAGAGAGGCATGCAGACAGAATAGAGGACAGAAAGGCATCTAGAGAGAGGAGAGTAGAGAAGGGCATCCAGCAAGAGGAGAAGACAAAAATAGAATCCAGAGAGAGGAGAGATACAGAAGGGCATCCAGTGAGAAGAGAGGACAGAAGAGCATCAAGATAGAGGTGAAAACAGAAGGGCATCCAGACAGATGAGAAGACAGAAGGGCATCCAGAGAGATGAGAGGATAGAAGAGCCACCGGAGAGAGGAGAGATCAGAAGGGCATCCAGAGAGAAGAGAAGACAGAAGGGCATCCTGAGAGAGGAGAGGACAGAAGGGCATTCAGGCAGAGAAGAGAACAGAAGGGCATCCAGAGAGAGGAGAGGACAGAAGGGTATCTAGAGAGAGCATAGTACAGAAGGCCATCAAGAAAGAGGAGAAGACAGAAGGGCATCAGGACATAGCAGAAGACAGAAGGGCATCCAGAGAGAGAAGGAGACAGAATTTGTCCAGAGAGAAGACAGAGCAGAAGGGCATGCAGAGAGTGGAGGAGACAGAAGGGCATCTAGATAGAGGAGAGAACAGAAGGGCATCCAGAAAGAGGAGAGAACAGAAGGGCATTCAGAGAAGGAGATGACTGAGCGAATCCAGAGTGAGGAGAGGATAAAACAGCATACAGAGAGGAAAAGACAGAAGGTAATCCAGAGAGAGGAGAGAACAGAAGGGCATCCAGAGAAAGGAGAAGACAGAAGGGCATCCAGAGAGATGAAAAGACAGAAGGGCATCCAGAGAGAGGAGAGGATAGAATGGCAACCATAGAGAGAAGAGGACAGAAGGGCATCCAGAGAGAGGAGAGTGAAGAAGGGCATCCTGAGAGAGGATTGAAAAGAAGGGCTTCTAGGGAAATGATAGAACAGAAGAGAATGCAGAAAAAGGAGAGAACAAAAGGGCATCCAGAGAGAGCAGAAGACTAAAGGACATCCAGAGAGAGAAGTTGACAGAAGGGCATCCAGAGAGAGGAAAAGACAGAAGGGCGCCCAGAGAGAGGATAGGACAGAAGGAAATCCAGTGAGAGGAGAGAACAGAAGGGGATCCGGAGAGAGGAGAAGACAGAAGGGAATCTTGAGTGAGGACAGAATGGTAGGGCATCCAGAGAGAGGAGAAGACAGAAGGGCATTGGAAGAGAGGAGATTACTGAAGGGCATCCAGAGAGAGGAGATTACAGAAGGGTATCCAGAGAGAGGAGAAGACAAAAAGGGAATCCAGAGAGAGGAAAGAACAGAAGGGCATCCAGAGAAAGGAGAAGACAGAAGGGCATTCAGAGAAAGGAGAGGATAGAATGGCATCCAGAGAGAGGAGAAGACAGAAGTCAATCCAGAGAGAGGAGAGAAAAGAAGGGCATCCAGAGAGAGGATAGAGCAGAAGAGCATCCAGAGAGAGGAGAAAACAGAAGAGCATCCAGAGAGAGGAGAAGACAGAAGGGCATATGGAGAGAGGAGAGAACAGAAAAGCATTCAGAGAAAGGAGAAGAGAGTAGGGCATCCAGAGAGAGGAGAGAGCAGAAGGCCATCCAGGGAGAGGAGAGGACAGAAGGGAATCCAGAGAGAGAAAAGCACAGACGGGCATCCAGAGAGAGGAAAAAACAGAAGAGTGTCCAGAGAGAGGATAGAACAGAAGTGCATCTAGAGAGAGAAGAAAAGAGAAGGGCATGCAGAGAGAGGAGAAGACAAAAAGGGAATTCAGAGAGAGGAGAGTACAGAAGGGCATCCAGATAAAGAAGAGGACAGAAGGGCATCCATAGAGAGGTGAAAACAGAAGGCTATCCAGATAGAGGAAAAGACAGAAGGGAATCCAGAGAGATGAAAGGATAGAAGAGCCACCGGAGAGAGGAGAGATCACAAGGGGATCCAGAGAGAGGAGAAGACAGAAGGGCATCCAGGTAGAGGAGAGGACAGAAAGACATCCAGAGAGAGGAGAAGGCAGAAAGGCATCTGGAGAGAGGAGAGAACAGAAGGGCATCCAGGGAGAGGAGAAGACAGAAATTCATCCGGAGAGAGGAGAGAAGAGAAGGGCATCCAGTGAGAGGAGAGAGCAAAAGGGCATCTGGTTAGAGGAGAAGTCAGAAGTGAATCAGGAGAGAGGATAGAAAAGAAGTGCATCCAGAAAGAGGAGAGAGCAAAAAAGCATCCAGAGAGAGCAGAAGATAGTAGGGCATCCAGAGAGAAGAGAGAACAGAAGGGCATCCAGAGAGAGGAGAGAGCAGAAGGGCATCCAGATAGAGGAGAGGACAGAAGGGCATCCAGAGAGAGGAGAGGACAGAAAGTCATCTTGTGAGAGGAGAGAACAGAAGGGCATCCAGAGAGAGGAGAAGACAGAAGTTCATATGTAGAAAGGAGAGAACAGAAGGGTGTCCAGAAAGAGGAGAGAGCAGAAGGTCATCTGGTTAGAGGAAAAGACAGAAGGGCATCCAGAGAGAGGAGAGAACAGAAGTGCATCCAGAAAGAGGAGAGAGCAAAAAAGCATCCAGAGAGAGCAGAAGATAGTAGGGCATCCGGAGAGAAGAGAGAACAGAAGGGCATCCAGAGAGAGGAGAGAACAGAAGGGCATCCAGAAAGTTGAGAGAGCAAAAGGGCATTCAGAGAGAGGAGAAGCCAGTAGGGCATCTGGAGAGAGGAGAGAACAGAAGGGCATCCAGAGAGAGGAGAAGACAGAAGCGCATCCAGAGAGATGAAAGGATAGAAGAGAAACCGGAGGGAGGAGAGATCAGAAGGGCATCCAGAGAGAGAGGAGAAGACAGAAGGTAATCCAGAGAGAGGAGAAAACCGAAGTACATCCAGAAAGAGGAGAACAAAGTACGGAAGCTGGTGATATGAGAGAGCCGAAGGTCATATTGAGAGAGGAGAAGACAGAAGCACATCCAAAGAGAAGAGAGGACAGTAGGGCATCCAGAGGGAGGAGAAGACAGAAGGGCATCCAGAGAGAGGAGAGGGAAGAAGGGCATCCCGAGAGAGGAGAGTACAAAAGGCATCCAGAGAGAGCAGAATACAGAAGGGCATCCAGAGAGAGGAGATGAAAGAAGGGTATCCAGAGAGAGGAGAGGACAGAAGGATATCTGGAAAGAGAAGGGAACAGAAGGGCATCCAGAGAGATGAGAAGACAGAAGGGCATCTGGAGAGAGGAGAGAACAGAAGGGCATCCAGAAAGAGGAGAGATCAAAAAAGCATCCAGAGAGAGAAGATGTAGGGTATCCAGAGAGAGGAGAGAACAGAAAGGCATCCAGAGAGAGGAGAGAGCAGAAGAGCATCCACAGAGAGGAGAAGACAGAAGGGCATCCAGAGAGAGGAGAGAAGAGAAAAGCATTCAGAGAAAGGAGAAGACAGTAGGGCATCCTGAGAGAGGAGAGAGAAGAAGGGCATCCAGGGAGAGGAGAGGACAGAAGGGAATCCAGAGAGAGAAGAGCACAGAAGGGCAACCAGAGAGACGAGAGTACAGAGAGGCATCCAGAAAGAATAGAGGACAGAAGGGCATCTAGAGAGGGGAGAGAAGAGAAGGGCATGCAGCGAGAGGAGAAGACAAAAAGGGAATACAGAGAGAGGACAGAAGTGCATCCAGAGAGAAGTGAAAACAGAAGAGCATCCAGAAAGCTGAGAGAGCAAAAGGGCATTCAGAGAGAGGAGAAGGCAGTAGGGCATCCGGAGAGAGGAGAGAACAGACTGGCATCCAGAGAGATGAGAGAGCAGAAGGGCATGTAGAGAGAGGAAAGGACAGAAGGGCATCCAGAGAGAGGTGAGTGAAGAAGGACATAGAGAGAGGAGAGGACAGAAGGACATCTAGATAGAATAGAGAACAAAAGGGTATCTAGAGAGAGGAGAGAATGGAAGGGCATCAAGAGAAGGAGAAGACAGAGCGAATTCAGAGGGAGGAGAGAGCAGAAGGGCATTCGGAGAGAGGAGAGAACAGAAGGGCATCAGGAGAGAGAAGAAGACAGAAGGTCATCCAGAGAGAGGAGAGAACAGAAGTGCATCCAGAGAGAAGAAAAGACAGAAGGTCATCCAGAGTTAAGAGAGGATAGAATGGCAACCATAGAGAGGAGAGGACAGAAGGGCATCCAGAGAAAGGAGAGTGAAGAAGGGCATCCCGAGACACGATTGAAAAGAAAGGCTTCTAGGGAAATGATAGAACAGAAGAAAATCCAGAAAGAGGAGAGAACAGAAAGGCATCCAGAGAGAGCAGAAGAATGAAGGACATCCAGAGAGAGAAGTTGACAGAAGGGCATCCAGAGAGAGGAAAAGACATAAGAGCAGCCAGAGAGACGAGAGAACAGAGAGGCTTCCAGACAGAATAGAAGAGAGAAGGGCATCTAGGGAGAGGAGAGAAGAGAAGGGCATGCATAGAGAGGAGAAGACAAAAAGGGAATTCAGAGAGAGGAGAGAAAAGAAGGGCATCCAGTGAGAGGAGAGGACAGAAGGGCATCCAGAGAGAGGTGAAAACAGAAGGGCATCCAGAGAGAGGAGAAGACAGAAAGGCATCCAGAGAGAGGAGAGAATAGAAGAGCCACCGGAGAGAGGAGAGATCAGAAGGGCATCCAGAGAGAAGACAAGACAGAAGGGCATCCAGATAGTGGAGAGGACAGAAGGGCATCCACAAAGAGGAGAAGACAGAAAGGCATCTGGGAGAGGAGAGAACTGAAGGGCATCCAGAGAGAGGAGAGAGCAGATGGGCATCTGGTTAGAGAAGACAGAAGGGCATCCGTAGACAGGAGAGGTCAGAAGCACATTCAGAAAGAGGAGAAAGCTGAAGGCCTCCAGATAGAGGAGAAGACAGAAGGGCATTTGGAGAGATGAGAGAACAGAAGGGCATCCACAAAGTTGAAAGAGAAAAAAGGCATCCAGAGAGAGGAGATTCAGTAGGGAATCCAGAGAGAGGAGAGAACCTAAGGACATCCAGAGAAAGGAGAGACCAGAAGGGCATCCAGAGAGAGGAGAGGACAGAAGGGCATCCAGAGTGAGGTGAGTGAAAAAGGGCATCCAGAGAGAGGAGAGGACAGAAAAGATCCAGAGACAGGAAGGAACAGAAAGCCATCCAGAGAGAGGAGTAGACAGAACGGCATCCAGAGAGAAGAGAGAACAGAAGAGCATCCAGAGAGAGTAGAAGAGAGAAACACATCCACCAAGAGGGGAGAACAGAAGGGCATCCAGAGAGCAGAGAGGACACAAGGTAATCCAGAAAGTGTAGAGAATAGAACGGTATCCAGAGAGCCGAGAAGACAGAAGAACATCCAAAGAGAGGCGAGAACATTAGGGCATCCAGAGAGAATAGAGAACATAAAGGAATGTAGAGAGAGCAGAGAACAGAAGGGTATCCAGAAAGAGGAGAAGACAGAAGGGCATTGGGAGATAGGAGAAGACAGAAGGGCTTCCAGACAGAGGAGAGGACAGAATGGTCTCCAGAGAGAAGAGAGAAAAAAAGGTCATCCAGCAAGAGGAGAGGTCAGAAGGGCATCCACAGAAAACAGTAAAGAATGCCATACAGAGAAAGGAGAAGACAGAACGGCATCTAGATCGACTAGAGAACAAAAGGGTATCTAGAGAGAGGAGAGAACAGAAGGGCATCAAGAGAAGAAGAAGACAGAGTGAATCCAGAAAGAGGAGAGAGAAGAAGGGCATTCGGAGAGAGGAGAGAACAGAAGGACATCGTGAGAGAGGAGAAGACAGAAGGTCATCCAGAGAGAGGAGAGAACAGAAGTGCATCCAGAGAGAGGAAAAGACAGAAGGTCATCCAGAGAGAGGAGAAGATAGAATGGCAATCATAGAGAGGAGAGGACAGAAGGGCATCCAGAGAGAGGAGAGTGAAGAAGGGCATCTCGAGAGAGGATTGAACAGAACGGCATCTAGGGAAATGAGAGAACAAAAGAGAATCCAGAAAAAGGAGAGAACAAGAGGGCATCCAGAGAGAGCAGAAGACTGAAGGACATCCAGAGAGAGAAGGTGACAGAAGTGCATCTGGAGAGAGGAAAAGACAGAATTGCATCCAGAGAGAGGAGAGGACTGAAGGACATTCTGTAAGAGGAGAGAATGGAAGGGAATCAACACAGAGGAGAACACAGAAGGGAATCTAGAGTGAGGCGAGAATGGTAGCACATCCAGAGAGAGGAGAAGACAAAAGGGCATTGGAAGAGGAGATTACAGAAGGGTATCTAGAGATACGAGAAGACAAAAAGGGAATCCAGAGAGAGGAGAGAAAAGAAGGGCATACATAGAGAGGAGAAGACAGAAGGGCATCCAGAGAAAGAGAAGATAGAAGGGAATCCGGAAAGAGGAGATTACAGAAGGGTATCTAGAGATACGAGAAGACAAAAAGGGAATCCAGAGAGAGGAGAGAAAAGAAGGGCATCCAGAGAGAGGAGAGAGCAAAAGGGCATCCAGAGAGAGGAGAAGACAGTAGGGCATTAGGAGAGTGGAGAGAACAGAAGGGCATCCAGTGAGAGGAGAGTATAGAATGGCATCCAGAGAAAGGAGAAGACAGAAGGGAATCCAGAGAGAGGAGAGAAGAGAAGGGCATCTAGATAGAGGAGAGACCAGAACGGCATTCAGAGAGAGGAGAAGACAGAAGGGCATCTGGAAAGAGGAGAGAAGAAAAGGCATCCAGAAAGAGGAGAGAACAGAAGGGCATCAAGAGAGGAGAAAACAGAAGGGAATCCAGAGAGAGGAGAGAACAGAAGGGTATCCAGAGAGTGGAGAAAACAGAAGGGCTTCAAGAGAGGGGAGAGAACAGAAAGGCATCCAGAAAGAGGAGAAGAGAGAAGGCA
Source organism: Arvicanthis niloticus (assembly GCF_011762505.2). NCBI lineage: Eukaryota > Metazoa > Chordata > Mammalia > Rodentia > Muridae > Arvicanthis > Arvicanthis niloticus. The sequence continues at coordinate 54,292 of NW_023045443.1, read as the reverse complement.
TCCAGGTGGAGAAGAGGACCGAAGGGCATCCTGAGAGAAGAGAGGACAGAAGGCAATCAGGGAGTGAAGAGAACAGAAGGACATCTAGAGAGAAGAGAGGATAGAAGGGCATCTAGAGAGAGCAGAGAACAGAAGGGCATCCAGAGAGAGGAGAGCAAAGAAGGGCATCCACATAAAATTGTACAAAAGGCTATACAGAGAGAAGAGAAGACAGAAGGGCATCTAGATAGAGGAGAGAACAGAAGGGGATGAGAAAAAGGAGAGAACAGAAGGGCATCCAGAGAAGGATAAGACAGACGCGAATCCAGAGAGAGGAGAGAACAGAAGGGTATTTGGAGTGAAGAGAGAACAGAAAAGCATCGGGAGAGAGGAGAAGACAAAAGGTCATCCAAAGAGAGGAGATGACAGAAAGGCATCCAAAATGTGGAAAAATATAAAAAGGGAATGCAGAGAGAGGAGAGAACAGAAGTGCATCCTGAGAGAGGAGACGACAGAAGGGTATACGAAGAGAGGAGAGAACAGAAGGGCATCCAGATAGAGGAGAGAACAGAAGGGCATCCAGAGAGAGGAGAAGACAAAAGGGAATCCAGAGAGAGGAGAGGACAGAAGGACATCCCGTGAGAAGAGAGAACAGAAAAGAATCCAGAGAGAGGAGAAGACAGAAGCGAATCCATACAGAGGAGAGAGCAGAAGGGCATCCAGAGAGAAGAGTGACCAGAAGGTCATCCATGGAGAGGAGAAGACCGAAGGGCATTCAGAGAGAATAGAGAACAGAAGGGCATCCAGAAAGAGGAGAGAACAGAAGGGCATCAAGAGAGAGGAGAAGACAGAAGGTCATCCAGAGAGAGGCGATGACAGAAGGACATCCAGAGAGAGGCAAAAAAAAAGAGGGAATCTCGAAAGAGTAGAGAACAGAAGGGCATCCAGAGAGAGAAGAGAACAGAAGGGCATCCAGAGAGAGGGAAAGAAAAAAAAGGGAATCAAGAAAGCGGAGAGAACAGAAGTGCATTAAGAGAGATGAGAAGACAGAAGGGCATCCAGAGAAAGGAGAGGATAGAACAGCATCCAGAGAGAGGAGAAGACAGAAGGGTATCTAGAGAGGAGAGAAAAAAAGGGCATCCAGAAAGAGGAGAGAATAGAAGGTCATCAATAGAGAGGAGAGAGTAGAAGGGCATCCAGAGAGCTGAGAGACCAGAACAGAATCCAGGGAGAGGAGTAGACAGAAGGGCATCAGGTGAGAAGAGAGAACCGAAGGGAATCCAGAAAGAGGAGAAGACAGAAGGGCAACAAGAGAGAGGAGAAGATAGATGGGAATCTAGAGAGATTAGAGAATAGAAGGGCATCCAGAGAGAGGAGAAGACAGTAGGGCATCCAGAGACAGGAGAGAACAAATGGGCATCCAGAGAGTGGAGAAGACAGAAGGGCATCTGGAGAGAGGAGATGACAAAAGGACATCCAGAGACAGGAAAAGAAAAATAGGGAATCCTGAAAGAGGTGAGAACAGAAGTGCATCCAGAGAGAGGAGAAGACAGGAGGGTATCCAGAGAGAGGAGAGGATAGATCAGCGTCCAGAGAGAGGAGAAGACAGAAGGGAATCCAAAAAGAGTAGAGAAAAAAGGGCATCCAGAGAGAGGAAAGACCAGAAGGGCATAGACAGAGAGAGGAGAAGACAGAAGGTCATCCGGAGAGAGGAGAAAACATAAAGGCATGTAGATCAAGGAGAGAACAGAATGTCATCAAGAGAGATGAGAAGACAGAAGGGAATCCAGAGAGAAGAGAGTTCAGAAGGGCATCCAGAGAGAGGAGAGAGTAGAAGGGCAACCAGAGGGAGGAGAAGACAGTAGAGCATCCTTAGAGAGTAGAGACCCGAAAGGCATCTGGAGAGAGTAGAGCAAAGAAGGCCACCCACATAAAATAGTACAGAAGGCCATACAGAAGAAGAGAAGACAGAAGGGCATCTATATAGAGTAGAAAACAGAAGAACATCCAGAAAGAGGACAGAACAGAAGGGCATCCAGAGAGAAGAGGACAAAAGGGCATCCAGAGAGAGGAGAGAATAGAAGGGCATCCAGAAAAGGAGAAGACAGAAGTGAATCCAGAGAGAGGAGAGAACAGAAGAGCATTGGGAGAAAGGAGGAGACATAAGGGCCTCCAGAGAGAGGAGAGCAAAGAAGGGCATCCACATAAAATTGTACAAAAGGCTATACAGAGAGAAGAGAAGACAGAAGGGCATCTAGATAGAGGAGAGAACAGAAGGGGATGAGAAAAAGGAGAGAACAGAAGGGCATCCAGAGAAGGATAAGACAGACGCGAATCCAGAGAGAGGAGAGAACAGAAGGGTATTTGGAGTGAAGAGAGAACAGAAAAGCATCGGGAGAGAGGAGAAGACAAAAGGTCATCCAAAGAGAGGAGATGACAGAAAGGCATCCAAAATGTGGAAAAATATAAAAAGGGAATGCAGAGAGAGGAGAGAACAGAAGTGCATCCTGAGAGAGGAGACGACAGAAGGGTATACGGAGAGAGGAGAGAACAGAAGGGCATCCAGATAGAGGAGAGAACAGAAGGGCATCCAGAGAGAGGAGAAGACAAAAGGGAATCCAGAGAGAGGAGAGGACAGAAGGACATCCCGTGAGAAGAGAGAACAGAAAAGAATCCAGAGAGAGGAGAAGACAGAAGCGAATCCATACAGAGGAGAGAGCAGAAGGGCATCCAGAGAGAAGAGTGACCAGAAGGTCATCCATGGAGAGGAGAAGACCGAAGGGCATTCAGAGAGAATAGAGAACAGAAGGGCATCCAGAAAGAGGAGAGAACAGAAGGGCATCAAGAGAGAGGAGAAGACAGAAGGTCATCCAGAGAGAGGCGATGACAGAAGGACATCCAGAGAGAGGCAAAAAAAAGAGGGAATCTCGAAAGAGTAGAGAACAGAAGGGCATCCAGAGAGAGAAGAGAACAGAAGGGCATCCAGAGAGAGGGAAAGAAAAAAAAGGGAATCAAGAAAGCGGAGAGAACAGAAGTGCATTAAGAGAGATGAGAAGACAGAAGGGCATCCAGAGAAAGGAGAGGATAGAACAGCATCCAGAGAGAGGAGAAGACAGAAGGGTATCTAGAGAGGAGAGAAAAAAAGGGCATCCAGAAAGAGGAGAGAATAGAAGGTCATCAATAGAGAGGAGAGAGTAGAAGGGCATCCAGAGAGCTGAGAGACCAGAACAGAATCCAGGGAGAGGAGTAGACAGAAGGGCATCAGGTGAGAAGAGAGAACCGAAGGGAATCCAGAAAGAGGAGAAGACAGAAGGGCAACAAGAGAGAGGAGAAGATAGATGGGAATCTAGAGAGATTAGAGAATAGAAGGGCATCCAGAGAGAGGAGAAGACAGTAGGGCATCCAGAGACAGGAGAGAACAAATGGGCATCCAGAGAGTGGAGAAGACAGAAGGGCATCTGGAGAGAGGAGATGACAAAAGGACATCCAGAGACAGGAAAAGAAAAATAGGGAATCCTGAAAGAGGTGAGAACAGAAGTGCATCCAGAGAGAGGAGAAGACAGGAGGGTATCCAGAGAGAGGAGAGGATAGATCAGCGTCCAGAGAGAGGAGAAGACAGAAGGGAATCCAAAAAGAGTAGAGAAAAAAGGGCATCCAGAGAGAGGAAAGACCAGAAGGGCATAGACAGAGAGAGGAGAAGACAGAAGGTCATCCGGAGAGAGGAGAAAACATAAAGGCATGTAGATCAAGGAGAGAACAGAATGTCATCAAGAGAGATGAGAAGACAGAAGGGAATCCAGAGAGAAGAGAGTTCAGAAGGGCATCCAGAGAGAGGAGAGAGTAGAAGGGCAACCAGAGGGAGGAGAAGACAGTAGAGCATCCTTAGAGAGTAGAGACCCGAAAGGCATCTGGAGAGAGTAGAGCAAAGAAGGCCACCCACATAAAATAGTACAGAAGGCCATACAGAAGAAGAGAAGACAGAAGGGCATCTATATAGAGTAGAAAACAGAAGAACATCCAGAAAGAGGAGAGAACAGAAGGGCATCCAGAGAAGGAGAAGACAGAAGCGAATCCAGAGAGAGTAGATTACAGAAGCGCATTCAGAGTGAGGAGATTACAGAAGGGCATCGGGAGAGAGGAGAAGACAAAAGGTCATCCAGAGAGAGGAGATGACAGAAGGGCATCCAGAGATAAGAAAAGATAAAAAAGAATGCATAGAGAGGAAAAAACAGAAGTGCATCCTGAGAGAGGAGACGACAGAAAGGTATGTGGAGAGAGGAGAGACCAGAAGGGCATCCAGGGAGAGGAGAAGACCGAAGGGCATCCAAAGAGTAGAGAGAACAGAAAGGCATCCAGAAAGAGGAGAGAAGAGAAGGGCATCAAGAGAGAGGAGAAGACAGAAGGTAATTCAGAGAGAGGAGATAACAGAAGGGCATCCAGTGAAAGGAGAGAGTAGAAGGGCATCAAGAGAGAGGAGAAAACCAAAGGGCATCCAGAAAGAGGAGAAGAGAGAAGTACATCAGAAGATATGAGAAGACAGAAGGGCATCCAGAGAGACGAGAGCAAAAAGGGCATCCACATAAAATATTACAGAAGGCCATACAGAGAGAGGAGAAGAGAGAATGGCATCTAGATTGATTAGAGAACAGAAGGGCATCCAGAAAGAGGAGAGAACAGAAGGGCATTCATTAACGGAGAAGACAGAAGCGAATCCAGAGAGAGGAGAGAACAGAAAGGCATTCGGAGAGAGGAGAGAACAGAAGGGCATCGGAAGAGAGAGTAAATGACAGAATGTCATCCAGAAAGAGGAGAGAATAGAAATGCATCTAGAAACAGGAGAAGACAGAAGGGCATCCAGAGAGAGGAGAGGACAGAATGGCATCCAGTGAGAGGAGAGAACAGAAGGTCATCCAATGTTAGAGGAGAATAGAAGGACATCCAGAGAGAGGAGAAGACAGTAGGGCATCCGGAGAGAGGAGAGTACAGATAGGCATCGGGAGAGAGGAGAAGACAGAAGGGCATCCAGAGAAAGGAGAGGATGGAATGGCATCCAGAGAGAGAAGAAGACAGAAGGGCATACAAAGAAAGGAGAGGATAGAACGGCGTCCAGAGAGAGGAGAATACAGAAGGAAATCCAGAGAGAGGAGAGAACAGAAGAGCATCCAGAGAAAGGAGAGACCAGAAGGCCATAAAGAGATAAAAGAAGACAGAAGGGCATCCAGAGAGAGGAGAGAACAGAAGGACATCCCGAGAGAGGAAAAGAAAAATAGGGAATCCAGAAAGAGAAGAGAACAGAAGGGCATCCAGAGAAAGGAGAAGACAGAAGGGCAGCCAGAGAGAGGAGATGACAGAAGGGCATCCAGAGAGAGGAAAAGAAAAATAGGGAATCCAGAAAGAGGAGAGAACAGAAGTGCATCCAGAGAGAGGAGAAGACAGAAGGGCATCCAGAGAATGGAGAGGATAGAACAGCATTCAGAGATAGGAGAAGACAGAGGGAAATTCAGAGAGAGGTTAGAACAGAAGGGCCTCCAGAGAGAGGAGAGACCAGAAGGCCATACAGTGAGAAGAGAATATAGAAGGGCATCCAGAATGAGGTAAAGAAAAACAGGGAATCCTGAAAGAGGAGAGAACAGAAGTGCATCAAGAAAGAGGTGAAGACAGAACGGCATTCAGAGAAAGGAGAGGATAGAATGGCATCCAGAGAGAAGAGAAGAAAGAAGGGTATCAAGAGAGGACAAAAAAGGGCATCCAGAGAGAGGAGAGCCTAGAAGGGCATTGAGACATAGAGACGAGAAGACAGAAGGGCATCCGGAGAGAGGAGAGAACAGAAGGGCATCCAGAAAGAGGAGAGAACAGAAGGTCATCAATAGAGAGGAGAGAGTAGAAGGGCATCCAGAGAGAGGAGAAGACAGTAGGGCATCCAGAGAGAGGAGAGAACAGATGGGCATCCAAAGAAAGAAGAGAGCAGAAAGGCATCCAGAGAGAGGAGAAGAGAGAATGGCATCCAGAAAGAGGAGAAGACAGAAGATCATTGGGAATAGGAGAAGACAGAAGGGCAACAAGAGAGAGGAGAGCAAAGAAGGGCATCACCATAAAATAGTACAGAAGGCCAGACATAGAGAGGAGAAGACAGAGGGTCATCTAGATAAAGGAGATAACAGAATGGCATCCAGAAAGAGGAGAAAACGGAAGGGCATCCAGAGAAGGCAAAGACAGAAGGGAATCCAGAGAGAGGAGTGAACAGAAGGGCATTCAGGAGAGGAGAGAAGAGAAGGGAATCAGGAGAGAGGAGAAGACAGAAGGTTATCCAGAGAAAGAAGATGACAGAAAAGCATTCAGAGAGAGGAAAATAAAAATAGGGAATGCAGAGAGAGGAGAGAACAGAAGTGCATCCTGAGAGAGGAGAAGACAGAAGGGTATGCGGAGAGAGTAGAGAATAGAAGGTCATCCAAAAAGAGGAGAGAAAAGAAGGACATCAAGAGAGAGGAGAAGACAGAAGGGCATCCAGAGAGAGGACAGGACAGAAGGGCATTCAGGGAGAGGAGTGAACAGATGGGCATAGGGAGAGGGGATAAGACAGAATGTCATCCAGAGAGAGGAGATGAGAGAAGGGCATCCAGAGAGAGGAAAAGGAAAATAGGGAATCTAGAAAGAGGAGAGAACAGGAGTGCATCCATAGAGAAGAGAAGACAGAAGGGCATCCAGAGAGAGGAGAAGACAGAAGGGAATCCAGAAGAGGAGAGAACAGAGGGGCATCCAGAGAGAGGAGAGACCAGTAGGACATCCAGAGAGAGGAGAAGACAGAAGGGCATCTGGAGAAAGGAGATGACAGAAGGGCATCCAGATAGAGGAAATTAAAAATAGGGAATCCAGAAAGAGGAGAGAACAGAAGTGCATCCAGAGAGAGTAGAAGACAGAATGGCATCCAGAGAGAGGAGAGGATAGAACGGAATTCAGAGAGAGGGGAAGACAGAAGGGAATCCACAGAGAGGAGAGAACAGAAGGGCATCCAGAGATTGGAGAGAGTAGAAGGGCATCCAGAGAGAGGAGAAGACAGTAGAGCATCCGTAGAGAGGAGAGAACAGAAGGGCATCCAGAGAGAGGAGAGAGTAGAAGGGAATCCAGAGAGAGGAGAAAATCAAACGGTATTCAGAGAAAGAAGAGAACAGAAGAGCATCCAGAGAGAGGAGAGAACAGAAGGGCATCCAGAGAGAGGAGAAGACAGTAGGGCCTCCAGAAAGAGGAGAAGACAGAAGGGAATCGGGAGATAGGAGAAGACAGAATGGACTCCTGAGAGACGAGAGCAAAAAAGGAATCCACATAAAATAGTACAAAAGACCATACAGAGAGGGGAGAAGACAGAAGGGCATCTAGATAGAGGAGAGAACAGAACGGCATGCAGAAAGAGGAGAGAACAGAATGGCATCCAGAGAAGGAGAAGACAGAAGCAAATCCAGAGAGAGGAGATAACAGAAGGGCATTTGGAGAGAGGAGAGAACAGAAGGGCATTGGAAGAGAGAGGTAAAAACAGAAGGTCATCCAGAGTAAGGAGAGAACAGAAATGCATTCAGAAAGAAGGGAAGACAGAAGGGCATCCAGAGAGAGGAGAGGACAGAATGGCATCCAGTGAGAGGAGAGAACAGAAGGGCATCAATTTTTAGGGGAGAATAGAAGGGAATCTAGAGTGAGGAGAGAATAGAAAAGCATCCCGAGAGAGGGGAAGACAAAAAGGCATACAAAGTGAGGAGAGAACAGAAGGGCATCTGTAAAGTGAAAAATTATAAAGGCCATTTTTTGAAATATATGTAGATTTTCGCCTTACAGAACACAGAACTGAAAATAAGATTCCACACCTTCATATTCCTGGTGAAGGACACTTGCTGGATTACATTCCTCAAGCCTTACCCAAGGCAGGAAGACACATTCCTGACCACAGATAAAAAAGGCTGTCACCTAGGTGAGGCTATAGCAGGAAGAAACAAAGATAGTTAATCTGAAATAGTTGGTAAATGGCAGGATAGGATACAATAGCATGGTAAAAACCACATTTTTGTGAAGAATGTGTGTGCAGAGTGATTTCACATGACTCTAGACCATTTGGGCTAGATTCCTCTGAAATGTTCCACTCTTAATGGTTACCCCTCCCTTGGTCTTCCCATTGATATATTCAAAATTTGTAAAACAATCAATCATGTGTAACCATGTGAAAATGCAACCATTCATGTGTAACCATGTGAAAATGCAACCATTCATGTGTAAGCACACTGAAATGCAACAATTAATGTGTAAGTGTGCGAAAACACCTTCCTTTCCCCACCTCATGCTATAAAAGACCCTTTAACTCACCACTCGGGATCAAAAACCTTGCTCTTGGAACTAAGGAGCTTGCCGTTATGATCACTGGCTTACTTCTATAATAATGCCACTGCTGATTGCATCCAGGTAAGTTTCCTTGTGACCTTGGGTGGTCGAGTTTTCTGGAGGCTTGAAGAAGGTTCTCCTGAGTATGGAGGTCTTCATATACAGAAAGAGGAGAGAGCAGAAGGGCAACAAGAGAGAGGAGAAGAAAGTAGGGCATCCGTAGAGAGGAGAGAACAGAAGGGCATCCAGAGAGAGGAGAGAGCAGAAGGGCATTCAGAAAGAGGAGAGAACAGAAGTGCATCGGGAGATAGGAGAAGAAAGAAGAGTATTCAGAGAGAGAAGATGACAGAAGGGCATCCAGAGCGAGGAAAAGAAACATAGGGAATCCAGAAAGAGTAGAGAACAGAAGTGCATACAGCGAGAGGAGAAGACAGAAGGGCATCCACAGAGAGGAGAGGATAGAACGGCATCCAGAGAGAGGAAAAGACAGAAGGGAATCCAGAGAGAGGAGAGAACAGAAGGGCATACAGAGAGAGGAGAGACCAAAAGGGCATACAGAGGAAGGAGAAGACAGAATGTCATCCAGAGAGAGGAAAGAACAGAAGAGCTTCCAGAATGACGAGAGAACAGAAGTGCATCTAGAGATAGGAGAAGACAGAAGGGCCTCCAGAGAGAGTAAAGCATAGAATGGCATCCAGAGAGAGGAGAAGACAGAAGGGAATCCTGAGAGAGGAGAGAAGAGAAGGGCATCCAGAGAGAGGAGAAGACAATAGGGCATCCAGGGAGAGGAGATGACAGAAGGGCATCCAGCGAGAGGAAAGAAAATTAGGGAATCCAGAAAGAGGAGAGAACAGAAGTGCATCCAGAGACAGAAGACAGAAGGGCATCCAGAGAGAAGAAAGGAAAGAATGGCATCCAGAGAGAAAAGCAGACAGAAGAGAATCCAGAGAGAGGAGAGAAAAAAGGGCATCCAGATAGAGGAGAGATGAGAAGGGCATTGAGAGAGAGAGGAGAAGACAGAAGAGCACCCAGAGAGAGGAGAGAACAGAAGGGTATCCAGAAAGAGGAGAGAACTGATGGTCATCAAGACATTGAGAGAGAGGAGAAGACATAAGAGAATCCAGAGACAGGAGAGAACAGAAGGGCATCCAGAGAGAGGAGAGAGTAGAAGGGCCTCCAGAGAGAGCAGAAGACAGTAGGCCATCCACAGAGAGGATGAAACAGAAAGGCATCCAGAGAGAGGAGAGAGCAGAAGGTCATCCAGAGAGAGGAGAAGACAGAAGGGCAACCAGAAAGAGTAGAAGACAGAAGGGCATCTGGAGATAGGGGAAAACAGAAGGGCATCCAGAGAGAGGAAAACAAAGGACATTCAGAGAGAGGAGAGTACAGAAGGGCATCAGGAGAGAGGAGAAGACAGAAGTTCATGCAGAGGGAGGAGATGTCAGAAGTGAATCCAGAGAGAAGAAAAGAAAAATAGGGAATCCAGAAAGAGGAGAAAACAGAAGTGCATCCAGAGAAATGAGAAGATAGAATGGCATCCAGAGACAGGAGAAGAGAGAAGGAATCCAGATGGAGAAGAGGACCGACAGGCTTCCTGAGAGAGGAGAGTACAGAAGCCATTCAGGGAGACAAGAGAACAGAAGGGCATCCAGAGAGAAGAGAGGACAGAATGGCATCTAGAGAGAGCAGAGAAGAGAAGGGCATCCAGAAAGAGAAGAAGACAGAAGAGCTTCGGGAGATAGGAGAAGACAGAAGTGCATCCAGAGAGAGGAGAGCAAAGAAGGGCATCCATATAAAATAGTACAGAAGGCCATACAGAGAGAGGATAAGACAGAAGGGAATCCAAAGAGAGCAGAGAACAGAAGGGCATTCAGAGAGAGGAGAAAACAGAAGGGCCTCCAGAGAGGAGAGGACAGAAGGGCATCCATAAGGAGAAGAGAATAGAAGGGCATCTAAGGAGAGGATAGAACAGAAAGGCATCAAGAGAGAAGAGGACAAAAGAGCATCCAGGGATAGGAGAGAACAAAAGGGCATTCGGAGTGAGGAGAGAACAGATGGGCATCGGGAGAGGAGAAGACAGAAGGTCATCCAGAGAGAGGAGATGACAAAAGAGCATCCAGAGAGAGGAAAAGAAAAATAGGGAATCCAGAGCGAAAAGAAGACAGAAGGACATCCAGAGAGAGGAGAGGATAGAACTGCATCCAGAGAGAAGAGAAGACAGAAAGGAATCCAGAGAAAGGAGGGAAGAGAAGGGCATCCAGAGAGAGGAGAGACAAGAAGAGCATCCAAAGAGAGGAGAAGACAGAATGGCATCCGGAGAGAGGAGAGAACAGAAGAGCATCCAGAAAGAGGAGAGAACAGAAGGTCATCCAGAGAGAGGAGAAGACAGAAGGGAATCCAGAGAGAGGAGAGAAAAAAGGGCATCCAGATAGAAGAGACCAGAAGGACACTAAGAGAGAGAGGACAAGACATGAGGGAATCCAGAGAGAGCAGAGAAAAAAAGGGCATCCAGAGAGAGGAAAGTCCAGTAGGGCAGAGAGAGAGAGAGAGAGAGAGAGAGAGAGAGAGAGAGAGAGAGAGAGGAGAAGAGAAGACTGTAGGTCATCTGGAGAGAGGAGAGAACAGATGTGCATCCAGAGAGAGGAGAAGACCGATGGGAATCTATAGAAACCAGAGAACAGAAGGGCATCCAGAGAGAGGAGAGACCAGAAGGGCATCCAGGAAGAGGAGAAGACCAAAGGGCCTCCAGAGAGAAGAGAGAACAGAAGGTCATGCAGAAAGAGGAGAGAACAGAAGGGCATCAAGAGAGAGGAGAAGTCAGAATGGAATCCAGAGAGAGGAGAGAACTGAAGGGCATCCAGAGAGAGGAGAGAGTAGAAGGGCATCAAGAGAGAATAGAAGACAGTAGGGCATCAATAATGAGGAGAGAACAGAAGGGCATCCAGAGAGAGGAGAGAGCTTAAGGGCATCCAGAGAGAGGAGAAAACCGAAGGTCATTCCAAGAAAGGAGAGAACAGAAGGGCATCAAGAGAGAGGAGAGAGCAATAGGGCATCCAGAGAGAGGAGAAGACAGTAGGGCATCCAGAAAAGCAGAAGACAGAAGAGAATGCAGAGAGATTAGAGAATAGAAGGGCATTAAAAAAAAGGAGAAAACAGAAGGGCATCAAGAGATTAGAAAAGTCAGAGGGGAATCCAGAGAGATTAGAGAATAGAAGGGCATCCAGAGAGAGGAGAAGATAGTAGGGCATCTGCAGAGTGGAGATGACAGAATGGCATCCAGAGGGAGGAAAAGAAAATTAGGGAATCCAGAAAAAGGAGAGAAAAGAAGTGCATCCAGAGAGAGGAGAAAACAGAAGGGTATCCAGAGAGAAAAGAGGATAGAACGGCATCCAGAGAGAGGAGAAGACAAAAGGGAATCCAGAGAGAGGAGAGAAAAAAGGCATCCAAAATGAGGAGAGATCAGAAGGGCATAGAGAGAGAGAGGAGAAGACAGAAGGGCATCCAGAGAGAGGAGAGAACAGAAAGGCATCCAGAATAAGGAGAGAACAGAAGGTCATCAAGAGAGAGGAGAAGACAGAAGAGAATCCAAAGAGTAGAGAACAGAAGGGCATCCAGAGAGAGGAGAGTGTAGAAGGACCCCCAGAGAGAGAAGAACACAGTAGGGCATCTGGAGAGAGGAGAGCAAAGAAGGGCAACCACATAAAATAGTACAGAAGGCCATACAGGGAAAAGAGAAGACAGAAGGACATTTAGATAGAGGAGAGAACAGAAGGGCATCAAGAAAGAGGAGAAAACAGAATGTCATCAAGAGAGAGGAGAAGACAGAAGGAAATCCAGAGAGATTAGAGAATAGAAGGAGATCCAGAGAGAGGAGAAGACAGTACGGCATCCGGAGAGAGGAGAGAACAGATGGGCATTGGGAGAGAGGAGAAGACAGAAGGCCATCAAGAAAGAGGAGAAAACATAAGGGCATCAAGAGAGAGGAGAAGACAAAAGGGAATCCAGAGAGATTAGAGAATAGAAGGGCATCCAGAGATAGGAGAAGACAGTAGGACATCTGGAGAGAGGAGAGAACAAATAAGCTTCCAGAGAGAGGAGAAGACAGAAGGACATCTGGAGAGAGGAGATGACAGAAGGGCATCCAGAGAGAGGAAAAGAAAAATAAGGAATCCAGAAAGAGAGAAAAGAAGTGCATCCAGAGAGAGGAGAAGACAAACGGGTATCCAGAGAGAGGAGAGGATAGAACAGCATCCAGAGAGAGGAGAAGACAGAAGGGAATCCAGAGAGAGGAGAGAAAAAAAGGGCATCCAGAGAGAGGAGAGACCAGAAGGGCATAGAGAGAGAGAGGAGAATAAAGAAGGGCATCCAGAGAGAGGAGAGAACAGAAAGGCATCCAGAATAAGGAGAGAACAGAAGGTTATCAAGAGAGAAGAGAAGACAGAAGGTAATACAGTGAGAAGAGAGAACAGAAGGGCATCCTGAGAGAGGAGAGCATAGAAGAGCATCCAGAGAGAGGAGAGGACAGAATGGCATCAAGTGAGAGGAGAGAACAGAAGGTCAGCCAGTGTTACGGGAGAATAGAAGGGCATCCAGAGAGAGGAGAAGACAGAAGGGAATCTATAGAAAGGAGAGAACAGAAGGGCATCCAGAGAGAGGAGAGAACACAAGGGCATCCAGGGAGAGGAGAAGACCGAAGGGCATCCGGAGAGAAGAGAGAACAGAAGGTCATCCAGAAAGAGGAGAGAACAGAAGGGCATCAAGGAAGAGGAGAAGTCAGAATGGAATCAAGAGAGAGGAGACAACAGAAGGGCATCAAGAGAGAGGAGAGAGTAGAAGGGCATCAAGTGAGAATAGAAGACAGTAGGGCATCCATAAAGAGGAGAGAACAGAAGGGCATACAGTGAGAGCAGATAGCAGAAGGGCATCCAGAGAGAGAAGAAAACCGAAGGGCATTCCAAGAAAGGAAAGAACAGAAGGGCATCCAGGGAGAGAACAGTACAGAAGGGCATCCAGAGAGAGGAGAAGACAGTAGGGCATACAGAAAGAGGAGAAGACAGAAGGGAATCCAGAGAGATTAGAGAATAGAAGGGCATCCAGAAAGAGGAGAAAACAGAAGGGCATCAAGAGAGAGCAGAAGACAGAAGAGAATCCAGAGAGATTAGAGTATAGAAGGGCATCCAGAGAGAGGAGAAGACAAAGGGGCATCCAGAGATAGGAGAGAACAGATGGGCATCCAGAGAGAGAAGACAGAAGGACATCTGGAGAGTGGAGATGACAGAATGGCATCCAGAGAGAGGAAAATATTAATAGGGAATACAGAAAGAGGAGAGAACTGAAGGGCATCCAGAGAGAGGAGAGGACAGAAGGGTATCCAGAGAGAGGAAAGTATAGAACGATATCCAGAGAGAGGAGAAGACAGAAGGGAATCCAGAGAGAGGAGAGAAAAAATGCATCCATAATGAGGAGAGACCAAAAGGGCATAGAGAGAGAGGAGAGAAGACAGAACGGCATCCAGAGAGAGGAGAGAATAGAAAGGCATCCAGAATAAGGAGAGAACAGAAGGTCATCGAGAGAGGAGAAGACAGAAGGGAATCCAGAGAGAAGAGAGAACAGAAGGGCATCCAGAGAGAGGAGAGAGTAGAAGGGCATCCAGAGAGAGGAGAATACAGTAGGGCATCTGAAGAGAGGAAAGCAAAAAAGGGCATCCACATAAAATAGTACAGAAGGCCATACAGAAAGAAGAGAAGAGAGAAGGTCATCTAGATAGAGGAGAGAACAGAATGGCATCAAGAAAGAGAAGAAAACAGAAGGGCATCAAGAGAGAGGAGAAGACAGAAGGGAATCCAGAGAGATTTGAGAATAGAAGAGAATCCAGAGAGAGAAGACAGTATGGCATCCAGAGATAGGAGAGAACAGATGGGCATCCAGAGAGAGAAGACAGAAGGACATCTGGAGAGTGGAGAGAAGAGAAGGGCATCCAGAAAGTGGAGAGAACAGAAGGTCATCAAGAGAGAGGAGAAGACAGAAGGGCATCCAGAGAGAAGAGAGAACAGAAGGGCATCCAGAGAGAGGAGAGAACAGAAGGGCATCCAGAGAGATGAGAGAGTAGAAGGTCATCAATAGAGAGGAGAAGACAATTCCGCATCCATAAAGAGGAGAAAAAAAGAAGGGCATCCAGATAGATGAGAGTGCCGAAGGGCATCCAGAGAGAGGAGAAAACTGAAGGGCATTCGGAGAGAGGAGAAAACAGAAGAGCATCCAGGGAGAGGAGAGCAGAAGGGCATCTAGAGAGAGGAGAAGACAATAGGGCATCCAGAAAGAGGAGAAAACAGAAGGGCATCGGGAGATAGGAGAAGAAAGAAGGGCATCCAGTAAGACAAGAGCAAAAAGGCATCCACATAAAATAGTACTGAAGATTATACAGAAAGAGCAGAAGACAGAATGGCATCTATATAGAAGAGAGAACAGAAGAGCAAGCACAAATAGGAGAGAACAGAAGGGCATCCATTAAAGGAGGAGACAGAAGCGAATCCAGAGGAGGAGAGAACAGAAGATCATTCAGAGAGAGGAGAGAACAGAAGGGCATCGGAAGAGAGAGAAAAAGACAGAAGGTCATCCAGAGAGAGGAGAGAACAGAAATGCACCCAGAAAAAGGAGAAGACAGAGGGGCATCCAGAGAGAGGAGAGGACAGAATGCCATCCAGTGAGAGGAAAGAACAGAAAGTCATCCAATGTTAGGAAAGTATAGAAGGGCATCCAGAGAGAGGAGAAGACAGAAGGGCATCCAGAAAGAGGAGAAAACAGAAGGGTATCAAGAGAGAGGAGAAGACAGAAGGGAATCTAGAGAGATTAGAGTATAGAAGGGCATCCAGAGAGAGGAGAAGACAGTAGGCATCCAGAAAGAGGAGAGAACAGATTGGCCTCCAGAGAGAGGAGAAGACAGAAGTGCATCTGGATAGAGGAGATGACAGAAGGGCATCCAGAGAGAGGAAAAAAATAGGGAATCCAGAAAGAGGAGAGAATAGAAGTGGATCCAGAGAGAGGAGAAGACAGAAGGGTATCCAGAGAGAGGAGAGGACAGACGGGCATCCAGAGAGAGGAGAAGGCAGAAAGAAATCCAGAGAGAGGAGAGAATAAAAGGGCATCCAGAGAGAGGAGAGAGCAGAAGGGCATAGAGAGAGAGAGAAGAAGACAGAAGGGCATCAGGAGAGAGGAGAGAACAGAAACGCATCCAGAATAAGGAGAGAACAGAAGGTCATCAAGAGAGAGGATAAGAGAGAAAGGAATCCAGAGAGAAGAAAGAACAGAAGGGCATCCAGAGAGAGGAGAGAGTAGAAGGGCATCCAGAGAAAGGAGAGGACAGAATGGCATCAAGTGAGGGGAGAGAAGAGAAGGTCATCTAATGTTAGGGGAGAATAGAAGGGAATCCAGAGAGAGGAGAAGACAGTAGGGCATCCGGAGAGAGGAGAGAACAGATGGGCATCGAGAGAGCAGAGAAGAGAGAAGGCCATCCAGAAAGAGAAGAAAACAGAAGGGCATCAAGAGAGAGCAGAAGACAGAAGGGAATCCAGAGAGATTAGAGAATAGAAGGGCATCCAGAGAGAGGAGAAGACAGTAGGCATCCAGAGAGAGGAGAGAACAGATGGGCCTCCAGAGAGAGGAGAAGACAAAAGAGCATCTGGAGAGAGGAGATGACAGAAGGGCATCCAGAGAGAGGAAAAGAAAAACGGAATCCAGAAAGTGGAGAGAAAAGAAGTGCATCCAGAGAGAGGAGAAGACAGAAGTGTATCCAGAGAAAGGAGAGGATAGAACGGCATCCAGAGAGAGGAGAAGACAGAAGGGAATCCAGAGAGAGGAGAGAAAAAAAGGGCATCCAGAGAGAGGAGAGATCAGAAGGGCATAGAGAGAGAGGGGAGAAGACGGAAGGGCATCCGGAGAGAGAAGAGAACAAAAAGGCATCCAGAATAAGGAGAGAACAGAAGGTCATCGAGAGAGGAGAAGACAGAAGGGAATCCAGAGAGAAGAGAGTTCAGAAGAACATCCAGAGAGAGGAGAGAGTAGAAGGGACAACCAGAGTGAGGAGAAGACAGTAGGGCATCCTGAGAGAGGAGAGACAAGAAAGGCATCCAGAGAGAGGAGAGCAAAGAAGGGCATCCACATAAAATAGTACAGAAGGCCATACAGAAAGAAGAGAAGACAGAAGGGCATCTAGATAGAGGAGAAAACAGAAGGGCATTTGGAGTGAGGAGAGAACACAAGGGCATAGAGAGAGAGGAGAAGACAAAAGGTAATCCAGAAAGATGAGATGACAGAAGGGCATCCAGAGAGAGGAAAAGATAAAAAGGGAATGCAGAGAGGTGAGAACAGAAGTGCATCCTAAGAGAGGAGACAACAGAAGGGTATGCGGAGAGAGAAGAGAACAGAAGGGCATCCAGAAAGAGGAGAGAACAGAAGGGCATCCAGAGAGAGGAGAAGGCAGAAGGGAATCCATAGAGAGGAGAGGACAGAAGGACATACCTAGAGAAAAGAAAACAGAAAGGCATCCAGAGAGAGGAGAAGACAGAAGGGAATCCATTGAGAGGAGAGAACAGAAGGGCATCTAGAGAGAGGAGAGACCAGAAGGGCATGCAGGGAAAGGAGAAGACCATAGGGCATCTGGAGTGACGAGAGATCAGAAGGGCATCCAGAAAGAGGAGAGAACAGAGGGCATCAGGAGAGAGGAGAAGACAGAAGGGAATCCAGAGAGAGGAGAGAACAGAAGGGCATCCATAGAGAGGAGAGAACAGAAGGGCATCTAGAGAGAGGAGAAACCAGAAGGTCATCCAGGGAGAGGAGAAGACCATAGGGCATCCGGAGTGACAAGAGATCAGAAGGGCATCCAGAAAGAGGAGAGAACAGAGGGCATCAGGAGAAAGGAGAAGACAGAAGGGAATCCAGAGAGAGGAGAGAACAGAAGAGCATCCAGAGAGAGGAGAGAGTAGAAGGGCATCAAGAGAAAATAGAAGACAGTAGGGCATCCGTAAAGAGGAGAGAACAGAATGGCATCCAGAGAGAGTAGAGAGCATAAGGGCATCCAGAGAGAGGAGAAAACTGAAGGACATTCTGAGAGAGGAGAGAACAGAAGGGCATCCAGAAAGAGGAGAGAATAGAAGGGCATCCAGAAAGAGGAGAAGACAGAAGGGCATTGAAAGATAGGAGAAGACGCAAGGGCATCCAGAGAGACGAGAGCAAAAAAGGCGTCCACATAAAATAGTATAGATGATTATACAGAGGGATTAGAAGACAGAAAGGCATCCATATAAAAGAGAGAACAGAAGGTCAAGCAGAAAAAGGAGAGAACAGAAGGGCACCCATTAAAGAGAAGACAGAAGCAAATCCAGAGAGAGGAGAGAACAGAAGGGCATCGGAAGAAAGATGAAAAGACAGAAGGTCATCCAGAGAGAGGAGAGCACAGAAATCCATCCAGAAAGAGGAGAAGACAGAAGAGCATCCAGAGAGAGGAATGGACAGAATGGAATCCATTGAGAGGAGAGAAAAGAAGGGCATCCAAGGTCAGGGGAGAATAGAAGGGCATCCAGAGAGAGGAGAAGACAGTAGGGCATCTGGAGGGAGGACAGAACAGATGGATATCTGGAGAGAGGAGAAGAAAGAAGGGCATCCAGAGAGAGGAGATGACAGTAGGGCATCCAGAGAGAGGAAAAGAAAAATAGGGAATCCAGAAAGAGGAGAGAACAGAAGTACATTCAGAGATAGGAGAAGACAGATGGCCATCCAGAGAAAGGAGAGGATAGAACGGCATCCAGAGAGAGGGGAGACAGAAGGTATCCAGAGAGGAGAGAATAAAGGGCATCCTCCAGAGAGGAGAGCCTAGAAGGGCATTGAGAGAGAGAGGAGAAGACAGAAGGGCATCCAGAGAGAGGAGATGACAGAAGGACATCCAGAGAGAGGAAAAGAAAAATAGAGAATCCAGAAAGAGTAGAGAAAATAAGTGCATCCAGAGAGGAGAAGCAGAAGGGCATTCAGAGAGAGGAGAGGATAGAACAGCATCCAGAGAGAGCAGAAGACAGAAGGGAATCGAGAGAGAGGAGAGAAAAAAAGGCATCCAGAATGAGGAGAGACCAGAAGGGCAGAGAGAGAGAGAGAGAGAGAGAGAGAGAGAGAGAGAGAGAGAGAGAGAGAGAGAGAGAGAGGAGAAAACAGATGGGCATCGGGAGAGAGGAGAAGACAAAAGGTCATCCAGAGAGAGGAGATGACAGAAGGGCATCGAGAGAGAGGAAAAGAAAAATAGAGAATCAAGAAAGAGGAGAGAATAGAAGTGCATCCAGAGAGGAGAAGACAGAAGGGCATCCATAGAGAGGAGAGGATAGAAGAGCATCCAGAGAGAGGAGAAGACAGAAGGGAATCCAGAGAGAGGATGGAACAGAAGGGCATCCAGAGAGAGGAGAGCCCAGAAGGCCATACAGAAGGAAGAGAAGATAGAAGGGCAGCCAGAGAGAGGAGATGACAGAAGGGTATCCAGAGAGAGGAAAAGAAAAATAGGGAATCCAGAAAGAGGAGAGAACAGAAGTGCATCCAGAGAGAGGAGAAGACAGAAGGGCATCCAGAGAAAGGAGAGGATAGAACTGCATTCAGAGAGAGAAGAAGACAGAAGGGTATCTAGAGAGGAGAGAAAAAAAGGGCATCCTGAGAGAGGAGAGAACAGAAGGGCATCCAGAAAAGAGAGAACAGAAGGGCATCAATAGAGAGTGGAGAGTAGAAGGGCATCCAGAGAGAGGAGAAACCAGAAGGGCATCCAGGGAAAAAAGTAGGAAGAAGGGCATCCGGAGAGAGGAGAGAACAGAAGGGCATCCAAAAAAGGAGAAAACAGAAGGGCATCAAGAGAGAGGAGAAGACAGAAGGGAATCCAGAGAGATTAGAGAATAGAAGGGCATCCAGAGAGAGGAGAAGACAGTAGGGCCTCTGGAGAGAGGAGAGAACAGATGGGCATCCAGAGAGAGGAGAAGACAGAAAGGAATCTGGAGATAGGACATGACAGAAGGGCATCCAGAGAGAGGAAAGTGAAAATAGGGAATCCAGAAAAAGGAGAGAACAGAAGTGCATCCAGAGAGAGGAGAAGACAGAAGGGCATCCAGAGAAAGGAGAGGATAGAACTGCATTCAGAGAGAGAAGAAGACAGAAGGGTATCCAGAGAGGAGAGAAAAAATGGGCATCCTGAGAGAGGAGAGCCTAGAAGGGCATTGAGAGAGAGAGGAGAAGATAGAAGGGCATCCGGAGAGAGGAGAGAACAGAAGGGCATCCAGAAAGAGGAGAGAACAGAAGGGCATCAATAGAGAGTGGAGAGTAGAAGGGCATCCAGAGAGAGGAGAAACCAGAAGGGCATCCAGGGAGAGGAGTAAAAAGAAGGCCATCTGGAGAGAGGAGAGAACAGAAGGGCATCCAAAAAAAGGAGAAAACAGAAGGGCATCAAGAGAGAGGAGAAGACAGAAGGGAATCCAGAGAGATTAGAGAATAGAAGGGCATCCAGAGAGAGGAGAAGACAGTAGGGCCTCTGGAGAGAGGAGAGAACAGATGGGCATCCAGAGAGAGGAGAAGACAGAAAGGCATCTGGAGATAGGAGATGACAGAAGGGCATCCAGAGAGAGGAAAAGGAAAATAGGGAATCCAGAAAAAGGAGAGAACAGAAGTGCATCCAGAGAGAGGAGAAGACAGAATGGCATCAATAGAGAGGAGAGGATAGAACAGCATCCAGAGAGAGGAGAAGACAGAAGGGAATCCAGAGAGAGGAGAGAACAGATGGGCATCCAGAGAGAGGAGAGCCAAGAAGGTCATACAGAGGGATGAGAAGACAGAAGGGTATCCAGAAAGGAGAGAAAAAAAGGGCATCCAGAGAGTGGAGAGCCTAGAAGGGCGTTGAGAGAGAGAGAGGAGAAGACAGAAGGGCATGCAGAAAGATGAGAGAACAGAAGGGCATCAAGAAAGAGGAGAGAACAGAAGGTCATCAATAGAGAGGACAGAGTAGAAGGGCATCCAGAGAGAGGAGAGACCAGAAGGGCATCCAGGGAGAGGAGAAGACAGAAGGACATCCAGAGAGAGGAGAGAACAGAAGGGCATCCAGAAAGAGGAGAAAACAGAAGGGCATCAAGAGAGAGGAGAAGACAGAAGGGAATCCAGAGAGATTAGAGAATAGAAGGGCATCCAGAGAGAGGAGAAGACAGTAGGGTATCCAGAGAGAGGAGAGAACAGATGGGCATCCAGAGAGAGGAGAAGACAGAAGGGCATCTGGAGATAGGAGATGCCAGAAGGGCATCCAGAGAGAGGAAGAGAAAAATTAGGGAATTCAGAAAGAGGAGAGAATAGAAGTGCATCCAGAGAGAGAAAAAGACAGAAGGGTATCCAGAGAGAGGAGAGTATAGAATGGCATCCAGAGTGAGGAGAAGACAGAAGGGAATCTAGAGAGAGGAGAGAAAAAAGGGCATCCAGAGAAAGGAGAGACCAAAAGGGCATAGAGAAAGAGAGAGGAGAAGACAGAAGGACATCTGGAGAGAGGAGAGAACAGAAGGCATTCAGAAAAAGGAGAGAAGATAAGGTCATCAAGAGAGAGGAGAAGACAGAAGGGAAAACAGAGAGAAGAGACAACAGAAGTGCATCTAGAGAGAGGAGATAACAGAAGAGCATCCAGATAGAGGAGAGAGTAGAAGGGCATCAATAGAGAGGAGAAGACAATAGGGCATCCGTAGAGAGGAGAGAACAGAAGGGCATCCAGAGAGAGGAGAGAGCAGAAGGGAATCAGGAGATAGGTGAAGACAGAAAGGCATCCAGAGAGAGGAGAGCAAAGAATGGCATCCATATTAAATAGTACAGAAGGCCATACAGAGATATGAGAAGACAGAAGGGCATCTATATAGAGGAGAGAAGAGAAGTGCATCCAGAAAGAGCAGAGAACAGAAGGGCCTCCAGAGAAGGAGAAGGCAGAAGCGAATCCAGAGAGAGGAGAGAACAGAAAGGCATTCAGAGAGAGGAGAGAACAGAAGGGCATTGGGAGAGAGTAGAAGACAGAAAATCATCCAAGGAGAGATGACAGAAGTTCATTCAGAGAGAGTAAAAGAAAAATAGGGAATCCAGAGAGAGTTAGAGAACAGAAGTGCATCCTGAGAGAGGAGACAACAGAAGGGTATGTGGAGAGAGGAGAGAACAGAAGGGCATCCAGAAAGAGGAGAGAACAGAAGGGCATCAAGAGAGAGAAGACAGAAGGGCATCCAGAGAAAGTAGAGGATAGAACGGCATCCAGAGAGAGGAGATGACAGAAGGGTATCCAAAGAATGGAGAGAAAAAAGGGCATCCATAGAGAGGAGAGACCAGAAGAGCATTGAGAGAGAGAGGAGAAGACAGAATGGCATCTGGAGAGAGGGGAGAACAGAAGGGCATCCAGAAAGAGGAAAGAAGAGAAGGTATTCAAAAGAGAGGAGAAGACAGATGGGAATCCAGAGAGAGGAGAGAACAGAAGAGCATCCAGAGAGCGGAGAGACTAGAAGGGCATCCAGAGAGAGGAGAAGACAGTAGGGCATCCGGGGAGAGGAGAGAACGGAAGGGCATCCAGAGAGAGGAGATCAACGAAGGGCATCCATATTAAATAGTACAGAAGGCCATACAGAGAGAAGAGAATACAGAAGGGAATCTAGATAGAGGAGAGTAAAGAAGGGCATCCAGAAAGATGAGAAAACAGAAGGGCATTCTGTGTGAGGAGAGAACAGAAGGGCATGGGGTGAGGGGAGAAGACAAAAGGTCATCCAGAGAGAGGAGATGACAGAAGGGCATCCAGAGAGAAGAAAAGAAAAATAGGGAATGCAGACAGAGGAGAGAACTAAAGTGCATCCTGAGAGAAGTGATGACAGAAGGGTATGTGGAGAGAAGAGAGACCAGAAGGGCATCCAGAAAGAGGAGAAGAATCCAGAGAGAGGAGAGAACAGAAGGGCATTCAGAGAGAGGAGCGAAGAGAAGGGCATCGGAAGAGATAGGAAAATACAGAAGGTCATCCAGAGAGAGGAGAGAACAGAAATGCATCCAGAAAGAGGAGAAGACATAAGGGCATCCAGAGAGAGGATAGAACAGAAGGGCATTCAGAGAGAGAAGACAGAAGGTCCTCCAAAGAGGAGAGGACAGAAGGCCATCCAGAGAGACGAGAGAACAGAAGAGAATCCAGAAAGAGGAGAGAACAGAAGGACATCCAGAGAAGGAGAACACAGAAGCATATCCAGAGAGAGGAGAGTACAGAAGGGCATTCGGAGAGAGGAGAGAACAGATTTGCATCAGGAGGGAGGAGAGGACAGAAGGTCATCCAGGGAGAGGAGATGACATAAGGGCATCGAGAGAGAGGAAAAAAATAGGGAATCCAGAAAGAGGAGAGAACTTAAGTGCACCGAGTGAGTGGAGAAGACAGAAGGGCATTGAGAGAGAGGAGAAGACAGAAGGGCATCCAGAGAGAGGAGAAGACAGAAGAGCATCCAGTGAAAGGAGAGGATAGAACGGAATCCAGAGAGAGGAGAAGACAGAAGGGTATAAAGACACAGGAAAGAAAAAAAGGGCATCCAGAGAGAGGAGAGACCAGAAGGGCATTGAGAGAGAGGAGAAGACAGAAGGGCATCTGGAGAGAGAGAGAACAGAAGGGCATCCAGAAAGAGGAGAGAGCAGAAAGGCATCAAGAGAGAGAAGAGAGCAGAAGGGCATCCAGAGAGAGGAGAAAACCGAAGGGCATTCGGAGAGAGGAGAGAACAGAAGGGCATCAAGAGAGAGGAGAGAGCAGAAGGGCATCCAGAGAGAGGAGAAGACAGTAGGGCATCAAGAAAGAGGAGAAGACAGAAGGGCATCGGTAGATAGGAGCAGACAGAAGGACATCCAGAGAGATGAGAGCAAAAAAGGCATCCATATAAAATAGTACAGAAGACCATATAGAGGGAGGAGAAGACAGAAGGGCATCTAGATAGAGGAGAGAACAGAAGTGCATCCAGAGAAGTAGAAGACAGAATCGAATCCAGAGAGGAGAGAACAGAAGGGCATTTGGAGAGAGGAGAGAACAGAAGGGCATCGGGAGAGAGAGGAAAAGACAGAAGGTCTTCCAGAGAGCGGAGAGAACAGAATGCATCCAGAAAGAGGAGAAGACAGAAGGGCATCCAGAGAGAGGAGAGGACAGAATGGCATCCAGTGTGAGGAGAGAACAGAAAAGCATCTCCACAGAGGTGAAGACAGAAGGGCATACAAATTGAGGAGAGAACAGAAGGGCATCTGTAGAGTGATAAATTATAAAGGCCAATTTTTGAAATATGTGTAGATTTTTCACCTTACAGAACACAGAACTGAAAATAAGATTTCACGCCTTTATATTCCAGGTGAAGGACACTTGCTGGATTACATTCCTCAAGCCTCTCCCAAGGCAGGAATACACATTCCTGACCACAGATAAAAGATGCTGCCACCTAGGTGGGGCTATAGCAGGAAGAAACAAAGATAGTTAATCTCAAATAGTTGGTAAATGGCAGGATAGGACACAATAGCATGGTAAAAACCACATTTTTGAGAAGAATGAGTGTGCAGAGTGATTTCACATGACTCTAGACCATTTTGGCTAGATTCCTCTGAAATGTTCCACTGTTATTGGTTACCCCTCCCTTGGACTTCCCAGTGATATGTTCAAAATTTGTAAAACAACCAATCATGTGTATCCATGTGAAAATGCAACCATTCATGTGTAACTGCGTGAAAATACAACCATTCATATGTAAGTGTGCGAAAATGCCTTCCTTTTCCCACCCCATGCTATAAAAGACCCTTTAATCCATCACTCGGGGTCAAAAACATTGCTCTTGGAGCTAAAAATTTTGTCGTTTTGTCCACCTGCTTACTTCCCTAATAAAGCCTTTGCTGATTGCATCCAGGTATGGTTCCTTGTGATCTTTGAGTGGTTGAGATTTCCGGAGTCTTGAGGAAAGGTCTCCCGATTATGGAGGTCTTCACATCCAGAGAGAGGAGAGAGCAGAAGGGCATCCAGAGAGAGGAGAAGACAGAAGGTCATCCAGTGGGAGGAGAGGAAAGAAGGGCATCCACATAAAATAGTACAGAAGGCCATACAGAGAGAGGAGAAGACAGAAGGGAATCCAAAGTGAGGAGAGAACAGAAGGGCATTCAGAGAGAGGAAAAAACAGAAGGGCCTCCAGAGAGGAGAAGACAGAAGGGCATCCATAAGGAGAAGAGAACAGAAGGGCATCCAGGGAGATGTTAGAACAGAAGGGCATCCAGAGAAAAGAGGACAAAAGGGCATCCAGATGTGGGGAGAAATCTCGCAGGTGGGTGGGGGGGAGTCCAGCGGCAGAGTCTCAGGGCGGTCCAACATCAGGGATTCCCGCGACGCCAGCGGAGGATCCCACATTCATGCAGCTATCGGGGGGCGGGCCATCGCATGCATCAGCAAGGTTCCAGGGTTCCAAAAGCTGGGAATCAGTGGAGAGACCATGGACACGTGGAGTCCGGTTTTCCAAAGCTTTTATTGTTCATGGCATGGTGAACGGGCGCAACTAGTACGCGCTTCCCCCCCCCAAAAGCCAGGGGAGACCAGTCTTATAGAGAAGGGAGAAATGGGAGGGAATAACTTAATTAGCTACGCCCCTGGCCTTTTGATAATTCATTAATATTTAAATCTCTGGAAGTGGAGACTTGTTAGTCATACCATCTACCTGTTCTATGTGACTGAAGGTAACAGGTTAAATGGAGTTAACTTGTCCAAGGCCCAACATCCCACCCTCTTTTCTTTCATAAAAGGAGGGGCAACTCTGTGTTAATGAAAGATGTGGACCATGTGGAAGTTGTCTGTAGTCCCAGAGCACGGGGAGATAATATTCTGTCCCTGACAGGCAATGTCCTGTTGGGTCTCCTGGCTATCTCAAACCCAGCACTCTATCAAGGGGGCCCAGGAACAGGGATAAACATCCTACCATCCCTAAAAGGGTCTGTGGGGTTTAAAGCCCGTTCAACTAGGCTATGTCCAAACTATGTCTTCACGGCCCAACATCTCACTGTTTTTAGTGAAATTTTTGGATGAGGTGGTCAAAATAAAACACTATGTAGGCCAGAGGGTGTAGCATAACTAAGTCAAGGGTAATGGGAATTGAGGGTAGGGTTTGGAAGGCAAGGAATCATTGAAACAATTAAATACAGATTGTACAGTTTGAGGGTAATGACATCTGATTAATCTAAATAGACATCATGGGGGCCGGGTGGTGGTGGCGCACGCCTTTAATCCCAGCACTTGGGAGGCAGAGGCAGGCGGATTTCTGAGTTTGAGGCCAGCCTGGTCTACCGAGTGAGTTCCAGGACAGCCAAGGCTATACAGAGAAACCCTGTCTCGAAAAACCAAAAAAAAAAAAAGAAAGAAATAGACATTATGTTTTCCTCACTAACATGTAACTTTAGCTATGTGACTTTGGCAAAAGAGTTCATTTGTAGCTAGAAGGTCTGGATCTGTCTTCTATAGTGAGCATCTCTGGGTTCTGGCGTGCATCTCTGGAGCCTGGTGTGGGTCTCTGGATCTCAGCAGGTTCTGGGGTCTTCAGTCAGATGAGATGGCTGGAAGAAGGCAGCTTGGCAGGTTCCAGGAGGTGGCGCTGTCTCTGGATCTCAGTGTGTCTCTGGAGTCTGCAGTCAGATGAGGTGGCTGGGAGGAAGCAGCTTGGCATCTCAGGCAGGTTTCAGAAGATGGCTTGGACTCTGTTAGATCTGTGGGTATACCTGTAGGATAATCACAGTAGGGAAGCAGCATCTCCGGCAGGGAGATGTCTGTAGGCTTGATACTGAGCATTAAATTGCTTGGGAACAAGCACCTTATGGCCTGTCATTAAGATCCTGGAAAAGCAAAGGTGTTTGAGGAAAGTTTAGTCTTGGAAGGTATCTTTGAGTCTGGTTTTGGATGGCTGAGGGAGAAAAAAAATGTTAATTTTGTATCTGGGATTGGCAGCAACAGTTTGTCTGTAAAAGAAATTAGTTGTTAATTAAGACTTAAGAAATGGTGATCAGCACGTTCACTTAAACTGTGGAAGGAAATTAGATGGCTTTTAAACCTTGAAGAAATTATAAAGGTTGAAAAATAATGCTGGACATCTATCACGAGTATTAGAGAGAAAAGGCAGCATTAAAATAGAAAAAATGAATTTTTGGTTGAAAAAACACAAGCATTGTTGTTCTAGGTGTTCCTGTTAGGAAGAAAAGGAAACGTTTAAAAATTTTGGTTGAAAAACAGGAATGTTTGTTGCAGGTCCTCCTGTTGGGGAGGAGCAGTAATGGTGGGTTTAGAAGCAGTGGGGGAGGGGCCTAGCTCTGCCATGTGGCATCTGGGTGCTCTGGCAGAGAGGTTCTGCATTCCGGCTTTTCTTTTTCTTAGTTGGTAAATTTTAAATGTAGATAAAAGTAAAGGCCAACTTTGAAGAAAAGTTTAAGGCAAGCAAGAAGTAAGGAGGAGGGCTAAGAGTCAGAAAGAGTGAAAATCTGTGTCTATGGGAAAGACACGTGGAAGCTGGATTGGAGTCAGCAGCTTTGAGAGAAACTTGCAGGCAGCAGTGGGGCAAGGGGTGTAGGCAGGATTTTAGATCCTGTTGCTTCAGGCAAGCTGGCTGAGCTAAGTAACTTTAGTCAGCTGTAAATGACTGTGGGTGAGGGGAAGCATAGGCTGGCTAAGGAACACAGGGCTGGGTAGCAAGCAGGGATCCGCCCTGTTGCTTCAGGCAAGCAGGCTAAGCCAAATAGCTGTAGCCTGTTGCATATGACAGGGGAGTAGGGAAAAAAGTTACCTGGCAGGGCGCTAGGGGCTAGAGTTTGAAGTTGGCGATTTTGAGAGAGAGAGAGAGAGAGAGAGAGAGAGAGAGAGGACAGGACGGTCTCAGCCTCGAGAAGGAGTCTCTCAGTCAAGGGAGTCTTAGAAAGAGGGTTACAGCAAGTGTTGTGGCTTGAAAGACAGCTATTAGCTGTGAAGTAACCCCCTCTGTGGAGCTGGGGGGATGGGAAGAGTGGGGGGCTAAGAAGCCACCTCCATCTTGCCCTTGAGTTGGAGAACACTTGGGGAGAGAGACCTAGTTCTTTTGTATTAGGCAGGGGTTAGGCTATAGTTAAGAACCAGAGAAAGAAAGAGGGGGTAGGGTGGACAGAGGGAGATGTTACTCATGGTTTTTGTAGACACCAGCGGGGGGCGCTTGTGGAGCTGGCTCTGTGCACGTTGTCCACCACCTGCGGGAAACAATGTTGGCCTGCGCACGGGTGCACGAGTGTGGATCTCTGTTGCTGGTCTGCACCGTCCTTTGTCAGAGATAGGGCTATTGTAGAGGAGCAGGAACTAAGCAGGGCACTCACATTGCTCAAAGCAGACTCTGCGGTAGGAGTCACTCAGTGGGAAATCTCCCTTTTGGGCCCAAGCCTCAGGCGATGGGTGGGCACAGCAAAACGGGAGAATGTGTGGGTCGCATGGCAGCAGATCCATACGCCGAGATTGGCCCTCCATCTGGGGTCTTGGAACTCAGGCAGAATGGAGGCAGGGAGCGCGCAGGGTGCTTGCGCTGAGAGAGGACCAAGAGACTTAGTATCACATCTCGCAGGAAGTATATTTGTTTAGCAGATTCAGCCAGGATTTTTCTTGTAGACACATGGGTGGTCGTGCCCCACATTAGGCGCCATCTGTGGGGAGAAATCTCGCGGGCGGGGGGGGGTGGGAGTCCAGCAGCAGAGTCTCAGGGCGGTCCAACATCAGGGATTCCCACGATGCCAGCGGAGGATCCCACATTCATGCAGCTGTCGGTGGGCGGGCCGGCGGCTACATCAGCAAGGTTCCAGGGTTCCAAAAGCTGGAATCAGGAGGAGAGACCATGGACACGTGGAGTCCGGTTTTCCAAAGATTTTATTGTTCATGGCATGGTGAATGGGTGCAACTAGTACGCACTTACCCCCAAAAGCCAGGGGAGACCAGTCTTATAGGGAAGGGAGAAAGGGGAGGGAATAACTTAATTAGCTATGCCCCTTGCCTTTTGATAATTCATTAATATTTAAATCTCTGGAGGTGGAGACTTGTTCATCACACCCTCTACCTGTCCTGCGTGACTGAAGGTAACAAGTTAAATGGAGTTACCTCGTCCAAAACCCAACATCCAGAGAGAGGAGAGAACAGAAACACATCCAGAGAAAGAGAAGACAGAATCGAATGCAGAGAGAGGAGAGACCAGAAGGGCATTCAGAGAGAGGAGAGAACAGAAGGGCATTGGGAGAGAGGAGAAGACAGAAGTTCATCCAGAGAAATGAGATGGCAGAAGGGCATCCATAGAGAGGAAAAGAAAAATAGGGAATCCAGAAAGAGGAGAGAACAGAAGTGCATCCAGAGAGAGGAGAAGACAGAAGGGCATCAAGAGAAAGGAAAAGAAAATAGGGAATCCAAAAAAGAAGGGAGAACAGAAGTGCATCCAGAGAGAGGAGAAGACAGAAGGGCATGCAGAAAGAGGAGAAGAGAGAAGGCATCCAGATGGAGAAGAGGACCGACGGTCATCCTGAGAGAAGAGAGTACAGAACGCATTCAGGGAGAGAGGAGAACAGGAGGGCATCCAGAGAGAAGAGAGAACAGAAGGGCATCTAGAGAGAGCAGAGAACAGAAGGGCATCCAGAAAGAGGAGAAGACAGAAGGGAATCGGGAGATAGGAGAACACAGAAGTGCATCCAGAGAGAGGAGAGCAAAGAAGGGCATCCACATAAAATAGTACAGAAGGCCATACAGAGAGAGGAGAAGACAGAAGGGAATCCAAAAAAGGAGATTACAAAAGGGCATTCGGAGAGGGGAGAAAACAGTAGGGCAACCGGAGAGAGGAGAGAACAGTTGGGAATGGGGAGAGAGGGGAAGACAGAAGGTCATCCAGAGAGAGGAGATGACAGAAGCCCATTAAGAGAGAGGAAAAGAAAAATAGGGAATCCAGAAAGAGGGGAGAACAGAAGTGCACCCAGAGAGAGGAAAAGGCAGATGGGCATCCAGAGAGAGGAAAGGATAGAATGGCATCCAGTGAGAGGAGAAGGCAGAAGGTAATTGAGAGAGAGGAGTGAAGAGAAGGGCATCCAGAGAGAGGAGAGAACAGAAGGGCATCCAGAGAGAGGAGAAAACAGAAGTGTATCCAGAGACAGAAGACAAAAGGGCATCCAGAGATAGGAAAGGATAGAACGGCATCCAGAGAGAAAATAAGACTAAAGGGAATCCAGAGAGAGGAGAGAAAACAAGGGCATCCAGAGAGAGGAGAGACCAGAATGGCATTGAGGGAGAGAGGAGAAGACAGAAAGGCATCTGGAGAGAGAAGAGAACAGAAGGGCATCCAGAAAGAGGAGAGAACTGAAGGTCATCAAGACATTGAGAGAGAGGAGAAGACAAAAGAGAATCCAGAGAGAGGAGAGAGCAGAAGGGCATCCAGAGAGAGGAGAAGACAGGGAGGCATCCAGAAAGAGGAGAAGACAGAAAGGTATTGGGAGATAGGAGAAGACAGAAGGGCATCAAGAGAGAGGAAAGCAAAGAACGGCATCCATATAATATAGTACAGAAGGCCATACAGACAGAGGAGAAGACAGAAGGGCATCTAGACAGAGGAGAGAAAACAAGGACATCCAGAAAGAGGAGAGAACAGATGGGCATCCAGAGAAGGAGAAGACAGAATCGAATCCAGAAAGAGGAGAGAACAGAAGGGCATTCAGAGAGAAGAGATAACAGAAGGGCATAAGGAGAGAGGAGAAGACAGAAGGTCATGCAGAGGGAGGAGATGTCAAAGGGCATCAAGAGAGAGGAAAAGAAAAATAGGGAATCCAGAAAGAGGAGAAAACAAAAGTGCATTCAGAGAGAGGAGAAGATAGAAGGGCATCCAGAGAGAGGAGAAGAGAGAAAGCATCCAGATGGAGAAGAGGACCGATGGGTATCATGAGAGAGGAGAGTACAGAAGGCATTCAGGGAGAGAAGAGAACAGAAGGGCATCCAGAGAGAAGAGAGGACAGAAAAGCATCTAGAGAGAGCAGAGAACAGAAGGGCATCCAGAAAGAGAAGACAGAAGGGCTTCGGGAGATAGGAGAAGACAGAAGTGCATCCAGAGAAAGGAGAGCAAAGAAGGGCATCCACATAAAATAGTACAGAAAGCCATACACAGAGAGAAGACAGAAGTGCATCTAGATAGAGGAGAGAACAGAAGGGCATCCAGAGAGAGGAGAGCGCAGAAAGGCATCCAGAAAGAGGAGAAGACAGAAGGGCATCCATAAAGAGAAAATAACAGAAGGGCATCCAGGGATAGGACAGACAGAAGTGCATCCAGTGAGAAGAGGACAAAGGGGCATCCAGAGAAAGGAGAAAACAGAAGGGCATCCAGAGACGGAAAAGATTGAAGAGTATCCAGAGATAGGAGAGACCAGAAGGGCATTCGGAGTGAGGAGAGAACAGATGGGCATCAGGAGAGAGGAGAAGACAGAAGGTCATCCAGAGAAAGGAAAAGAAAAATAGGGAATCCAGAAAGAGGAGAGAACAGAAGTTTATCCAGAGAGAGGAGATGACAGAAGGGCATCCAGAGAGAGGAGAGGATAGAATGGCATCCAAAGTGAGGAAAAGACAGAAGGGAATCCAGAGAGGGGAGAGAACAGAAGGGCATCCAGAGAGAGGAGGGACCAGAAGAGCATCCAGAGAGACGAGAAGACAGAATGGCATCCGAAGAAAGGAGAGAACAGAAGAGCATCCAGAAAGAGGAGAGAACAGAAAGGCATTTGGGGAGAGGAGAAAACAGAAGGGAATCCAGAGAGAGGAAAAGAAAAATAGGCAATCCAGAAAGAGGAGAGAACAGAAGTGCATCCAGAGAGAGGAGATGACAGAAGGTTATCAAGAGAGAAGAGAAGACAGAAGGGAAGCCAGAGAGAGGAGAGAACAGTAGGGCATCCAGAAAGAGGAGAGAACAGAAGGTCATCCAGAGAGAGAAGACAGAAGGGAATCCAGAGAGAGGAGAGAAAAAAGGGCACCCAGAGAGAGAAGAGACCAGAAGGGCCTTGAGAGAGAGAGAGGAGAAGACAGAAGGGCCTACAGAGAGAGGAGAAAACAAAAGAGCATCCAGAAATTGGAGAAAACAGAAGGTCATCAAGAGAGAGCAGAAGACAGAAGGGAAGCCAGAGATAAAAGTGATCAGCAAGGCATCCAGAGAGAGGAGAGAACAGAAGGACATCAAGAGAGAGGAGAAGACAGAAGGGAATCAAGAGAGAGGAGAGAACAGAAGGGCATCAGGAGATAGGAGAAGACAGAAGGGCATCCAGAGAGACGAGATGACAGATGGGCATCCAGAGAGAGGAAAAGAAAAAGAGAAAATCCAGAAAGAGGGGAGAACAGAAGTTCATCCAGAGAGAGGAAAAGACAGAAGGGCATCCAGACAGAGGAGAGGATAGAATGGCATCCATAGAGAGGAGAAGAGAGAAGGGAATACAGAGTGAGGAGAGAAGAGCAGGGCACCGGAGAGAGGAGAGAACAGAAGGGCATCCAGAGAGAGGAGAAGACAGAAGGCCATCCAGAGACAGGAGATGACAGAAGGGCATCCAGAGAGAGGAAAGAAAATTAGGGAATCCAGAAAGAGGAGAGAATAGAAGTGCATCCAGAGAGAGGAGGGACGAGAAGAGCATCCAGAGAGAGGAGAAGACAGAATGGCATCTGAAGAAAGGAGATAACAGAAGAGCATCCAGAAAGAGGAGAGAACAGAAAGACATTTGGGGAGAGGAGAAAACAGAAGGGAATCCAGAGAGAGGAAAAGAAAAATAGGCAATCCAGAAAGAGGAGAGAACAGAAGTGCATCCAGAGAGAGGAGATGACAGAAGGTCATCAAGAGATAAGAGAAGACAGAAGGGAAGCCAGAGAGAGGAGAGAACAGTAGGGCATCCAGAAAGAGGAGAGAACAGAAGGTCATCCAGAGAGAGAAGACAGAAGGGAATCCAGAGAGAGGAGAGAAAAAAGGGCACCCAGAGAGAGAAGAGACCAGAAGGGCCTTGAGAGAGAGAGAGGAGAAGACAGAAGGGCCTACAGAGAGAGGAGAAAACAGAAGAGCATCCAGAAATTGGAGAAAACAGAAGGTCATCAAGAGAGAGCAGAAGACAGAAGGGAAGCCAGAAATAAAAGTGATCAGCAAGGCATCCAGAGAGAGGAGAGAACAGAAGGACATCAAGAGAGAGGAGAAGACAGAAGGGAATCAAGAGAGAGGAGAGAACAGAAGGGCATCAGGAGAATGGAGAAGACAGAAGGGCATCCAGAGAGACGAGATGACAGATGGGCATCCAGAGAGAGGAAAAGAAAAAGAGAAAATCCAGAAAGAGGAGAGAACAGAAGTTCATCCAGAGAGAGGAAAAGACAGAAGGGCATCCAGACAGAGGAAAGGATAGAATGGCATCCATAGAGAGGAGAAGACAGAAGGGAATCCAGAGAGAGGAGAGAAGAGAAGGGCACCGGAGAGAGGAGAGAACAGAAGGGCATCCAGAGAGAGGAGAAGACAGAAGGCCATCCAGAGACAGGAGATGACAGAAGGGCATCCAGAGAGAGGAAAGAAAATTAGGGAATCCAGAAAGAGGAGAGAATAGAAGTGCATCCAGAGACAGAAGACAGAAGGGCATCCAGAGAGAGGAAAGGAAAGAATGGGATCCAGAGAGAAAAGAAGACAGACGGGAATCCAGAGACAGGAGAGAAAAAAAGGGCATCCAGAGAGAGGAGAGACCAGATTGGCATTGAGAGATAGAGGAGAAGACAGAAGGGCATCCAGAGACAGGAGAGAACAGAAGGGCATCTAGAAAGAGGAGAGAAATGAAGGTCATCAAGACATTGAGAGAGAGAAGAAGACATAAGAGAATCCAGAGAGAGAAGAGAAGGTCATCCAGAGAGAGGAGAGAGTAGAAGGGCATCCAGAGAAAGCAGAAGACAGTAGGCCATCCGGAAATAGGAGAAGACAGAAGGGCATCGGGAGATAGGAGAAGACACAAGGGCAGCCAGAAACAGAAGAGACAAAGAGGGCATCCACATAATATAGTACAGAAGGCCATACAGACAGAAGAGATGACAGAAAAGCATCTAGATAGAGGAGAGAACAGAAGGGCATCCAGAAAGAGGAGAGAACAGATGGGCATCCAGAAAAGGAGAAGACAGAAATGAGTCCAGAGAGAGGAGAGAACAGAAGGGCATTCACAGAGAGGAGAGAACAGAAAGGGCATCAGGAGAGAGGAGAAGACAGAAGCGAATCCACAGAGAGGAGAGAACAGAAGGGCATTCAGAGAGAGGAGAGAACAGAAGGGCATCAGGAGAGAGGAGAAGACAGAAGGTCATGCAGAGGGAGGAGATGTCAGAAGGGCATCCAGAGAGAGGAAAAGAAAAATAGGGAATCCAGAAAGAGGAGAAAACAGAAGTGCACCCAGAGAGAGGAGAAGATAGAAGGACATCCAGAGTGAGGAGAAGAGAGAAGGCATTCAGACAGAGAAGAGGACCAACGGGCATCCTGAGAGAGGAGAGTACAGAAGGCATTCAGGGAGACAAGAGAACAGAAGAGCATCCAGAGAGAACAGAGTACAGAAGGGCATCTAGAGAGAGCAGAGAACAGAAAGGCATCCAGAAAGAGGAGAAGACAGAAGGGCTTCAGGGGATAGGAGAAGACAGATTTGCATCCAGAGAGAGGAGAGCAAAGAAGGGAATCCACATAAAATAGTACAGAAGGCCATAGAGAGTGAGGAGAAGACAGAAGGGAATCCAAAGAGAGCAGAGAACAGAAGGGCATTCAGAGAGAGGAGAAAACAGAAGGGCCTCCAGAGAGGAGAGGACAGAAGGGCATCCATAAGGAGAAGAGAAAAGAAGGGCATCCAGGGAGAGGACAGAACAGAAGGGCACCCAGAGAGAAGAGGACCAAAGAGCATCCAGTGAGAGGAGAGAACAGAAGGGCATTCGGAGAGAGGAGAGAACAGATGGGCATCGGGAGAGAGGAGAAGACAAAAGGTTATCCAGAGAGAGGAGATGATAGAAGAGCATCCAGAGAGAGGAAAAGAAAAATAGAGAATCCAGAAAGAGGAGAGAACAGAAGGGCATCCAGATAGAGGAGAAGTCAGAAGCGCATCCAGAGAAAGGAGAGGATAGAACGGCATCCAGAGAGAGGAGAAGACAGAAGGGAATCCAGAGAGAGGAGAGAACAGAGGGACATCCATAGAGAGGAGAGACCAGAAGGGCATCCAGAGAGACGAGAAGACAGTAGGACATCCGGAGAGAGGAGAGATCAGAAGGGCATCCAGAAAGAGGAGAGAGCAGAAGGGCATCCAGAGAGAGGAGAAGACAGAAGGGCATCCATAAAGAGGAGAATACAGAAGGGCATCGGGAGATAGGAGAAGACAGAAGGGAATCCAGAGAGAGGAGAACAAAGAAGGCAATCCACATAAAATAGTACAGAAGTGCATTCAGAGAGAGGAGAAGACAGAAGGGCATCTAGATAGAGAAGAGAACAGAAGGGCATCCAGAGAGAGGAGAGAGAAGAAGGGCATCCAGAGTGAAGAGAAGACAGAAAGGCATCCAGAAAGAGTAGAAGAGAGAAGCCATCCAGATTGATAAGAGGACCTACAGGGATCCTGAGAGAGGAGAGGACAGAAGGCATTCATGGAGAGAAGAGAACAAAAGAGCATTCAGAGAGAAGAGAGGACAGAAGGGCATCTAGAGAGAGCAGAGAACAGAAGGGCATCCAAAAAGAGGAGAAGACAGAAGGGCATCAGGAGATAGGAGAGGACAGAAGGGCATCCAGAGAGAGGAAAAGAAAAAAGAAAGGGAAACCAAAAAGTGCAGAGAACCGAAGTGCATCCATGGAGAGGAGAAGACAGAAGGGCATCCAGAGAGAGAAGAGGAGAGAAGGCATCCAGATGGAGAAGAGGACCGACGGGCATCCTGAGAGAGGAGAATACAGAAGGCATTCAGGGAGAGAAGAGAACAGAAGTGCATCCAGAGAGAAGAGAGGACAGAAGTGCATCTAAAGAGAGCAGAGAAGAGAAGGGCATCCAGAAAGAGAAGAAGACAGAAGGGCATCAGGAGATAGGAGAAGACAGAAGTGCATCCATAGAGAGGAGATCAAAAAAGGGCATCCACATAAAATAGTACAGAAGGCCATACAGAGTGAGAAGACAGAAGGGAATCCAAAGAAAGGAGGGAATAGAAGGGCATATGGAGAGAGGAGAAGACAGAAGGGCCTCCTGAGAGGAGAGGACAGAAGGGCATCCATAAAGAGAAGAGAACAGAAGGGCATCCAGGGAGAGGACAGAACAGAAGGGCATCCAGAGGGTAGAGGACAAAAGGCCATCCATAGAGAGGAGAAAACAGAAGGGCATCCAGAGAAGGAGAATACAGAAGCGAATCCAGAAAGAGGAGAGAACAGAAGGGCATTGGGAAAGAGGAGAGATCAGATGGGCATCGGGAGAGAGGAGAATACAGAAGGTCATCCACAGAGAGAGGAGGTGACAGAAGGGCATCCAGAGAGAGGAAAAGAAAAATAGGGAATCCAGAAAGAGGAGAGAAGAAAGGGGCATCCAGAGAGAGGAGAAGACAGAAAGTCATCAAGAGAGAGGAGAGGATATAATGGCATCCAAAGAGAGGAAAAGACAGAAGGGAATCCAGAGAGAGGAGAGAACAAAATGGCATCCAGAGAGAGGAGAGACCAGAAGAGCATCCAGAGAGATGAGAAGACAGAAGGGCATCTGGGGATAGGAGAGAACAGAACAGCATCCAGAAGAAGAAGAGAACAGAAGGTCGTCAAGAGGAGAAGTCAGAAGGGAATCCAGAGAGAGGAGAGGACAGAAGGGCATCCAGAGAGTGGAGAGAACAGAAGGTCATCAAGAGAGAGGAGAAGACAGAAGGGAATCCAAAGGGAGGAGAGAACAGAAGGGCATCGGGAGATGGAGAAGACAGAAGGGCATCCAGAGAGAGGAGAGCAAAGAAGGGCATCCACATAAAATAGTACAGAAGGCCATACAGAGAGATGAGAAGACACAAGAGCATCTAGATAGAGGAGAGAACAGTAGGCCGTCCAGAAAAAGGAGAGAAGTGAAGGGCATCCAGAGAAGGAGAAGACAGAAGCAAATACAGAGAGAGGAGTGAACAGAAGGGCATTTGGAGAGAGGAGAGAACAGAAGGGCATCAAGAGAGAGGAGAAGACAGATGCCCTTCTGTTCTATCTTCTCTGCAGATGCCCTTCTGTCTTCTCCTCTCTCTGAATGCCCTTCTGTCCTCTCTAAATCTACAGATTCTCTTCTGTCCTCTCATCTCTTTGGATGCCCTTCTGTCCTCTCCTCTCTCTGGATGCACTTCTGTTCTCTCCTCTACTTGGATTCTCTTTTTGTCTTCTCCTCTCACTGTATGCCCTTCTCTTTTCTCCTCTCTCTAGATGCCCTTCTGTCCTATATTCTCTCTGGATGCCTCTCTGTTCTCTTGTTTCTCTGGATGTCCTTTTGTGCTCTCCTCTCTCTCGATGCCCTTCTGTCCTCTACTCTCTACCGATGCCGTTCTGTCTTCTCCACTCTCCCTATTCCCTTCTGTTCTCTCGTCTCTCCCGATGTCCTTCTGTCTTCTCCTGTCTCTGGATTCACGACAATTTTCTCCCCACTCTGGATACCCTTCTGTCTTTTCATCTCTCTAGATGCCCGTCTATGTTCTCCTCTCTCCAAATGCCCTTCAGTCCTCTTCTCTCTTTGGATATCCTTCACTCTTCTGCTCTTTCTGGATGGGCTTCTGTTCTCTCCTCTTTCTGGATTCTCTACTGTTCTCTCATCTCTCTGGATGCACTTCTGTTCTCTCCTCTGGGATGTCCTTCTGTCCTCTCCTCTCTCTGGATGCTCTTCTGTCTTCTCCTTTCTCTGGTTGCCCTTCTGGTCTCTCCTCTTTCTGGATGCCCTTCTGTTCTCTCCTCTAACTAGATGCCTTTCTGTTCTCTCCTCTATCTATGTGCCCCTCTGTCTTCTCACTGTATGACCTTCTTTACTCTTTTCTCTGGATACCCTTCTGACCTCTTCTCTCTCTGGATTTCCTTCTTTTCTCTCTTCTCTATAGGGGCTATTCTTTCAACTCCTCTCTCTGGAAGATATTCTGTCTTCTCCTATCTCCCAATGCCCTTCTCTCTTCTCTTTATGGATACCTTTCTGTTCTCTACACCTCTACATGTCCTTCTGTGCTCTCCTCTCTCTCGATGCCCTTCTGTCCTCTACTTTCTCCCGATGCCCTTCTGTTCTCTCCTCTAACTAGATGCCTTTCTGTTCTCTCCTCTATCTATGTGCACTTTTGTCTTTTCATCTCTCTGTATGGCCTTCTTTACTTTTTTCTCTGGATGCCCTTCTGATCTTTTCTCTCTCTGGATGCCCATCTTTTCTCTCTTCTCTCTGGAGGCCATTCTGTCAACTCCTAACTCTGGAAGCCCTTCTGTCTTCTCCTGTCTCCAGATGCCCATCTCTCTTCACCTCTTTCTGGATACCTTTCTGTTCTCTACTCCTCTACACGCCCTTCTGTCCTCTACTCTCTCTGGATGCCCATATGTTCTCTCCTATCTCTGGATGTTCTTCTGTCTTCTGCACTCTCTGGATACCGTTCTATTCTCTACTCTCCCTGTATGCACTTCTGTCTTCTCTGCACTCTGGATGCCCTTCTGTTCTCCCTTCCCTGTAGATGTGTTTCTGGCTTCTCATCTCTCAGGATGCCCTTCTGTCCTCTCCTCTCTCTGGATGCCCTTCTTCACACTCCTCTCTCTGGATACCCTTCTGTTGTCTCCTCTCTCTGGATGCCCTTCTGTCCTCTCCTCTCTCTGGATGCCCTTCTGTTCTCTCTTCTCTCTGGATTCCCTTTTTGTCTTCTCCTCTCGTTGGATGCCCTTTTCTTCTCTCCTCTCTCTAGATGCCTTTCTGTCCTCTATTCTCTCTGGATGCCTCTATCTTCTTTCGTCTCTCTGGATGCCCTTCTGTGCTCTCCTCTCTCTGCATGCCCTTCTGTTCTCCCCTCTCTTTGGATGTGTTTCTGTCTTCTCCTCTCTCGATGCCCTTCTCTTCTCTCTTCTCTCTGGATGCCATTCTGACCTCTCCTCTCCATGGATGCTCTTCTGTCTTCTCCTCTCTCTGGATGGCTTTCTGTTCTCTCCTCTCTCTAGAACCCTTCTGTCCTTTCCTCTCTTTGGATGCCCTTCTTCAGTCTCCTCTCTCTGGATGCCCTTGTTTCCTCACCTCTCACTGAATGCACTTCTGTCTTCTCCTCTCTCTGGGTGGCCTTTTGTTCTCTCCTCTGTCTGGATTCATTTTTTTCTTCTCCTCTCACTGGATGCCCATCTCTTCTATCCTCTCTCTAGATGCCCTTCGGTCCTCTATTCTCTCTAGATGCCCTTATGTTCTCTCCTATCTCTGGATGTTCTTCTTTCTTACCCGCTCTCTGGATACCGTTCTATTCTCTACTCTCCCTGGATGCATTTCTGTCTTCTCTGCGCTCTGGATTCCCTTCTGTTCTCCCCTTTCTGTGGATGTGTTTCTGTTTCTCCTCTCTCTGGATGCCCTTCTGTCCTCTCCTCTCTCTGGATGCCCTACTGTTCTCTCCTCTCTCTAGATTATCTTTTTTCTTTTCCTCTCACTGGATGCCCTTCTCTTCTCTCCTCTCTCTAGATGTCTTTCTGTCCTCTATTCACTCTGGATGCCTCTCTGTTCTCTCATCTCTCTGGATGACCTTCTGTGCTCTCCTCTCTCTGGATGCTCTTCTGTCCTCTCCTCTCTCTGGATGCCCTTCTGTCTTCTCTGCGCTCTGGATGCCCTTCTGTTTTCCCATCTCTGTGTATGTGTTTCTGTCTTCTCCTCACTCGATGACCTTCTCTCCTTTCCTCTCCTCTCTCTGGCTGCCCTTCTGACCTCTCGTCTCCATGAATGCCCTTCTGTCTTCTCTCTCTGGATGCCTTTCTTCAGTCTCCTCTCTCTGGATGCCCTTCTTTCCTCACCTCTCTCTGGATGCCCTTCTGTCCTCTCCTCTCTCTGGATGCCCTTCTGTTCTCTCCTCTCTCTGTATTCCCTTTTTGTCTCTTCCTCTTGCTGGATGCCCTTCTCTTCTCTCCTCTCTCTAGATGCCCTTCTGTCCTCTATTATCTCTGGATTCCTCTCTGTTCTCTTGTCTCTCTGGATGCCCTTCTGGGTTCTCCTCTCTCTGGATGCCCTTCTGTCCTCTCCTCTCTCTGGATTAAAATCTGTTCTCTCCTCTCTCCGGATGCCCTTCTGTTCTCTCCTCTCTCTGGATGCCCTTCTGTCTTCTCCTCTCTCTGGATGCATTTCTGTTATCTCCTCTCTCTGCATTCCCTTCTGTCTACTCCTCTCTCTTGATGTTCTTCTGTCTTCTCCTCCCTCTTGATGCCATTCTGTCCTCTCCTCTCTCTGGATGCCCTTCTGTCTTCTTCTCTCTCCCTATGCCATTCTGTTTTCTTGTCTCTCCAGCTTCCCTTCTGTCTTCTCCTCTCTCTGGATGTCCTTGTGGTCTCTCCTCTCTCTGGATGCTCTTCTGTTCTCTCCTCTCTCTGGTTGCCCTTCTGTCTTCTCCTCTTTCTGGATGCCCTTCTGTTCTCTCCTCTCTC
This sequence comes from Arvicanthis niloticus, assembly GCF_011762505.2. Taxonomy (NCBI): domain Eukaryota; kingdom Metazoa; phylum Chordata; class Mammalia; order Rodentia; family Muridae; genus Arvicanthis; species Arvicanthis niloticus. Next base: position 14,303 of record NW_023045443.1, on the reverse strand, counting down.
CAGATGCCCTACTGTCTTCTCCTCTCGGGATGCCCTTCTACTCTCTTCTCTCACTGGATGTCATTCTGGTCTCTCCTCTCTCTACATGTCCTTGTGTCCTCTATATTCTTTGGATTCCTCTCTGTTCTCTTGTCTCTCTGGATGCCCTTCTGTGGTCTCCTGTCTCTGGATGTCCTTCTGTCCTCTACTTTCTCTGGATGCCCTTCTGTATTCTCCTCTCTCTCTATGCCCTTCTCTTCTCTCGTCTCTCCCGATGCCCTTCTATCTTCTCCTCTCTTTGTATGCCCGACAATTTTCTCCTCACTCTGGATACCCTTCTGTCTTCTTTTCTCTATGGATTCCCTTCTGCTCTCTTTCTCTCTCTGAATTCCCTTCTGTTCTCTCCTATATCTGGATTCCCTTCTGTCTTCTCTTATCTATGGATGCCCTTCTGTTCTGCCCTTTTCCTTGATGCCGCTCTCTCCTCTTCTCACTCTGGATGCCCTTATGTTCTCTCCTCTCTCTATATGCCCATCTGTTCTCTCCTCTATCTAGATGCCCTTGTGTCTTCTCCTCTCTCTGTATGGCCTTCTGTACTCTTTTATGTGGATGCCCTTCTGTCCTCTCCTCTCTCTGGATGCCCTTCTGTTCTCTGCTCTCTCTAGATGCCCTTCTGTCCTCTCATCTCTCTGGATGCACTTCTCTTCTCTTCTCTCCCTGGATAGCCTTCTGTCGGCTCCTCTATCAGGGTACCCGTCTGTCCTCTTTTCCATCTGGATGCCTTCTCTCTTCTCTTCCGTATGCCCTTCTGTTCTCTCCTCTCTCTGGAAGCCCTTCTATCTTATCTTCTCTCTGGATGCCCTTCAGTTCTCTCCTCACTCTGGATGTCCTTCTGTCCTCTCCTCTCTCTGGATGTCCTTCTTTTCTCTCCACTCTCTAGATGCCCTTCTGTTCTCTCCTCTACCTAGATGCCCTTCTCTGTTTCTTCTTTGTATGGCATTCTATACTCTTTTCTGTGCATGTCCTTCTGTCCTCTCTCTCTCTGCATGCCCTTATGCTCTCTCTTTTCTCTGGCAGCCATTCTGTCCTCTCCTCTCTCTGGATGCCCTTCTGTCTTCTCCTATCACCCAATGCCCTTCTCTCTTTTCCTCTTTCTGGATGCAGTTCTGTTCTCTGCTCTCTCTAGATGCCCTTCTGTCCTCTCCTCTCCATGGATGCCCTTCTGTCCTCTCCTTTCTCATGATGCTCGTCTCTCCTCTTCTCCATCTAGATGCCTTCTCTCTTCTTTTTTTTCATGATGCCCTTCTGTTCTCTCCTCTCTCGGGAAGCCCTTCTGTCTTCTCCCCTCTCAGGATGTAATTCTGTTCTCTCCTCTCTCTGTAGGCCATTCTGTCCTATCCTCTCTCTGGATGCCCTTCTGTCTTCTCCTGTCTCCTGATGCCCTTCTGTCTGCTTCTCTTTCTAGATACCCTTCTGCTCTCTGTTCTCTCTACATGCCCTTCTGTCCTGTATTTTCTCTGGATGCTATTACGTTCTCTCCTCTCTCTGGATGTCCTTCTGTCTTCTCTACTCTCTGGATAACATTCAGTTCTCTACTCTCTCTCTGGATGCCCTTCTTTCTTCTCCACTCTCTGGATGACCTTCTGTTCTCTCCTTCCTGTGGCTGCCCTTCTGAACTCCACTCTACATGGATGCCCTTCTGATCTCTTTTCTCTCTGAATGCACTTCTGTTCTCTCCTCTCTCTAGATTCCCTTCTGTCTTCTCTTCTCTCTGGATGAACTTCTATCCTCTTCTCTCTCTGGATGCCCTTCTGTCTTCTCCTCTCTCTGGATGTACTTCTGTTCTCTCCTCACTCTGGATTACCTATTTTTCTTCTCCTCTCTCTGGATGCCCTTCTGTCATCTCCTCTCTCTGGATGACCTTCTGTCTTCTCCTCTTCCCCGATGCCCATCTGTTCTCTCCTCTCTCCAAATGCCCTTCTGTTCTCTCCTCTCTCTGAATTCGCTTCTGTCTTATCTTTCTCTGTATGCCCTTCTTTTCTCTACTCTTTCTGAGTGCCCTTTTGTTCTCTTTCTATCTAGATGACCTTCTGTCTTCTCCTCTCTCTGTATGGCCTTTTGTACTATTTTATGTGGATGACTTTCTTTCCTCTCCTCTCTCAGGATGCCCTTCTGTCTTCTCCTATCTCTCATTGCCCTACTGTCTTCTCCTCTCTATGTGTGGCCTTCTGTACTATTTTATGTGGATGCCCATCTATCTTCTCCAATCTCTGGATGCCCTTCTGCTCTGTCTTCTATCTTGAGGAAATTCTGTCCTCTCCTCTCTCTGGATGCCCTTCTGTCTTCTCCTATCTTCTAATGCCCTTCTGTGTTCTCCTCTTTCTGGATGCCCTTCTGTTCTCTGCTCTATCTAGATGCCCTTCTGTCCTCTCCTCTCTCTGGATAACCTTCTGTTCTCTCCTCTCTCTGGATGCCCTTGGGACCTCTTCTCTCTGGATGCCCTTGTGACCTCTTCTCTCTGGATGCCCTTCTGTTCTCTCCTCTCTCTGGATGCCCGTCTATCCTCTTCTTTATCTAGATTCCTTCTCTCTTCTCCTCTTTCTGGATGCCCTTCTTTTCTCCCCTCTCTCTGGAAGACCTCCTGTCTTCTCCCCTCTCTTTATGCCGTCCTATTCTCTCTTCTCTCTAGATGCCATTTTGTCTTCTCTTCTTCTCTGTCTGGATGCCCTTCTGTTCTTTCCTCTCTCTGGATGCTCTTCTGTTCTCACCTCTCTCTGGATTCCCTTCTGTCTTCTCCTCTCCCTTGATGCCCTTCTGTTCTCTCTGCACTCTAGATGCCCTTCTTTTCTATCCTCTCTCTGTATGCCCTTCCATCTTCTCCTCTCTATTTATGCCCTTCTCTTTTCTCCTCTCTCTAGATTCCCTTCTGTCCTATATTCTCTCTGGATGCCCATCTGTTCTCTCGTTTCTCTGGATGTCTTTCTGTGCTCTCCTCTCTCTGGATGCCCTTCTGTCCTCTACTCTCTCTGGATGCCCTTCTGTCTTCTCCTCTCTCCTTATGCTCTTCTGTTCTCTCATCTCTTCCGATGCCCTTCTGTATTCTCCTGTCTTTGGATTCCCGTCAATTTTCTCCCCACCCTGGATACCCTTCTGTCTTCTCCTCTCTCTAGATGCCCATGAGTGTTCTCCTCTCTCCAAATGCACTTCAGTCCTCTTCTCTCTTTGGATGTCCTTCACTCTTCTGCTCTCTCTGGATGGGCTTCTCTTCTCTCCTATTTCTGATTCTCTCCTGTTCTCTCATGTCTCTGGATGTGCTTCTGTTCTCTCCTCTGGGATGTCCTTCTTCCTCTCTTCTCTCTGGATGCCCTTCTGGTTCTCCTTTCTCTGGTTTCCCTTCCATTCTCTCCTCTCTCTGGATGCCCTTTTTTCCTCTCCTCTCTCTTTATACTCTTCTGTTCTCTCCTCTATCTGGATGCCCTTCTGTTCTCTCCTCTCTGTGGATGCCATTATGTCCTTTTCTCTCTCTAGATGCCCTAATCTTCTCTCTTCTCTCTGGATTCCCTTCTGTTCTCTCCTCTATCTAAATGACCTTCTGTTCTCTCCTCTATCTAGATGCCCTTCTGTCGTCTCCTCTCTCTAGATACACGTCTGTCCTCTTCTCCATCTAGATTCCTTCTCTCTTCTCCTCTTTCTGGATGCCCTACTGTTCTCCTCTCTCTCTGGAAGCCCTCCTGTCTTTTCCCATCATTGGATTCCCTTCTGTTCTCTCCTCTCTCTAAATGACCTTCTGTTCTATCCTCTATCTAGATGCCCTTCTGTCTTCTCCTCTCTTTGTATGGCCTTCTTTACTCTTTTCTGTGGATGCCCTTCTGCCCTCTCCTCTCTCTGGATACCCTTCTTTCCTCTCTTCCCTCTGGAGGCCATTCTGAGCACTCCTGTCTCTGGATGCCTATCTGACTGCTCCTATCTCCTGATCCCCTTCTGTCTTCTCCTTTTTCTGGATACCTTTCTGTTCTCTGCTCTCTCTACATGCTCCTCTATTCTCTATTCTCTCTGGATGCCCTTATGTTGTCTCCTCTCTCTGGATGTTCTTCTGTCTTCTCTGCTCTCTGGATACCGTTCTATTCTCTACTCTCCCTGGATTTCCTTATTTCATCTGTGCTCTCTGGATGCCCTTCTGTTCTCCCCTCTCTGTGAAGGTGTTTCTGTCTTCTCTTCTCTCTGGATGCCTTTCTTTTCTCTCCTCTCATTGGATGTCCTTCTGTCGTCTTCTCCTCTCTACCTATGCCCTTCGGTTCTCCCATCTCTCTGTCTTCTCTTCTGTCTTCTCCTTTTTCCAGATGACCTCCTGTTCTCTTCTCTCTCCGGATGCCCTTCTGTCTTCTCTCTCTGGAGGCCCTTCTGCTCTCTTCTCTCTCTGAATGCCCTTCTCTTCTCTTCTCTTCTCTTCTCTTCTCTTCTCTTCTCTTCTCTTCTCTTCTCTTCTCTTCTCTTCTCTCTCCGTATGTCTTACTGACTTCTCCTCTCTCTGAATGCCCTTCTGCCCATTCCTCTCTATGGATGCCCTTCAGTCTTTTCCTCTCTTTGGATGTCCTTTGTTCTCTCCTCTCTCTGGATTCCCTACTTCCCTCTCCTCTCTCTGGATGCCTTCTATCTTCTCCTCCCTCTGGTGCCCTTCTGTCCTCTCCTTCCTCTGGGTGCCCTTCTGTCTTCTCCTCTGTTTCTATGCCCTTCTGTTTTCTCATCTCTTCGGCTTCCCTTCTGTCTTCTGCTCTCTCTGGATTTCCTTCTGGTTTCTCCTGTCTCTGGATGCTCTTCTGTTCTCTCCTCTCTCCGAATGCCCTTCTGTCTTCTTCTCTTTCTGTATTCCCCTCTGCTCTCTCCTCTTTCTGGATGCCCTTCTGTTCTCTCCTCACTCCAAATGCCCTACTGTCTTCTCCTATCTCAGGATGCCCTTCTGCTCTCTCCTCTCTCTGGATGCCCTTCTGTTCTTTCCTCTCTCTGGATTCCCTTATGTCTTCTCCTCTTTCTTGTTGCCTTTCTGTTCTCTCCACTTTCTGGATGCCCCTCTGTTCTCTCCTCTCTCTTGATGCCCTTCTGTCATCTCATCTTTCTGGATGCCCTTCTGTCCTCTCCTCTCTATGGAGACCCTTCTTCACACTCCTCTCCCTGGATGCCGTTCTTTCCTCTCCTCTCTCTGGATGCCCTTCTGTTCTCTCCTCTCTCTAGATTGCCTTTTTGTCTTCTCCTATTGCTGGATGCCCTTCTCTTCTCTCCTGTCTCTAGATGCCCTTCTGTATTCTATTCTCTCTGGATGCCTCTCTATTCTCTCATCTCTCTGGATGCCCTTCTGTGCTCTCCTCTCTCTGGATGCTCTTCTGTCCTCTCCTCTCTCTGGATGCTCTTCTCTCTTCTCTGCTCTCTGGATGCCCTTCTGTTCTCCCTCTCTGTGGATGTGTTTCTGTCTTCTCCTCTCTCTGGATGCCCTTCTGACATTTCCTCTCCATGGATGCCCTTCTGTCCTCTCCTCTCTCTGGATGGCTTTCTGTTCTCTCCTCTCTCTGGATCCCTTCTGTCCTCTCCTATCTCTGGATTCTTTTCTTGTCTTCTACTATCTCTGGATGACCTTCTCTTTTCTCCTCTCTCTAGATGCCCTTCTGTCCTGTATTCTCTCTTGATGCCTCTCTGTTCTCTCATTTCTCTGGATGTCCTTCTGTGCTCTCCTCTCTCTCGATGCCCTTCTGTTCTCTACTCGCTCTGGATGCCCTTCTGTCTTCTCCTCTCTCCCTATGCCCTTCTGTTCTCTCGTCTATTCCAATGCCCTTCTGTCTTCTCCTGTCATTGGATTCCCTTCAATATTCTCCCCACTCTTGATACCCTTCTATCTTCTCCTCTCTCTAGATGCCCTTCTGTGTTCTCCTCTCTCCAAATGCCCTTCAGTCCTCTTCTCTCATTGGATGTCCTTCACTCTTCTGCTCTCTCTAGATGGGCTTCTGTTCTCTCCTCTTTCTGGATTCTCTCCTGCTCTCTCATGTCTCTGGATGTGTTTCTGTTCTCTCCTCTGGGATGTCCTTCTGTCCTCTCTTCTCTCTGGATGCCCTTCTGTCTTCTTCTTTCTTTGGTTTTCCTTCCATTCTCTCCTCTCTCTGGATACCCTTTTGTCCTTTCCTCTCTCTTGATACCCTTCTGTTGTATCCTCTCTCTGGATGTCCTTCTGTTCTCTACACTCTCTGGATGCCCTTGTGTATTCTTCTCTCTCTAGATGCCCTAATGTTCTCTCTTCTCTCTGGATTCCCTTCTGTCTTCTCCTCTCTCTGGATGACCTTCTGTTCTCTTCTCTCCCTCGATGCCCTTCTGTCGTCTCCTCTCTCTGGATGCCATTCTGTCCTCTTCTCCATCTAGATTCCTTCTCTCTTCTCCTCTTTCTGGATTCCCTACTGTTCTCCTCTCTCTCTGGAAGCCATCCTGTCTTTTCCCCTCTTTGGATTCCCTTCTGTTCTCTCCTCTCTCTAGATAAACTTCTGTTCTCTGTACTATCTAGATGCCCTTCTGTCTTCTCCTCTCTGTATGGCCTTCTTTACTCTTTTCTGTGGATACCCTTCTGCCCTCTCCTCTCTCTGGATACCCTTCTTTTCTCTCATCTCTCTGGAGGCCATTCTGTCCTCTCCTCTCTCTGGATGCCTTTCTGACTGCTCCTAACTCCTGATCCCCTTCTGTCTTCTCCTCTTTCTGGATACCCTTGTGTTCTCTGCTCTCTCTACATGCCCTTCTATTCTCTATTCTTTCTGGATTCCCTTATGTTGTCTCCTCTCTCTGGATGTTCTTCTGTCTTCTCTGCTCTCTGGATACCGTTCTATTCTTGACTCTCCCTGGATTTCATTCTTTCATATGTGCTCTCTGGATGCCCTTCTGTTCTCCCATCTCTGTGGAGGTGTTTCTGTCTTCTCTTCTCCCTGGATGTCCTTCTTTTCTCTCCTCTCATTGGATGTCCTTCTGTCTTCTCCTCTCTACCTATGCCCTTCTGTTCTCTCATCTCTCTGGCTTCTCTACTGTCTTCTCCTTTTTCTGGATGACCTTTTGTTCTCTCCTCTCTCCGGATGCCCTTCTGCCTTCTCCTCTCTCTGGATGCCCTTCTGCTGTCTCCTCTTTCTGGATGCCCTTCTCTTCTCTCCTCTCTCTGTATGTCCTACTGTCTTCTCCTCTCTGGATGCCCTTCTGCTCTCTCCACTTTGTAGATTTCCTTTAGTTTTCTCCTCTCTCTGGATTCCCTACAGCTCTCTCATTTTTTGGATACCCTTATGTTCTCTCCTCTCTCCTGATGCCCTTCTGCTTTCTCCTCTCTCTGGATGCCCTTCTGTCTTCTCCTCTCTCTGGATGCCCTTCTGTCTTCTCCTCTTTCTAGATGCCCTTCTGCTCTCTCCTCTCTCTGGATGCCCTTCTGTTCTCTCCTCCCTCCAAATGCCCTACTCTCTTGTCCTCTATCAGGATGCCCTCTGCTTTCTCCTCTATCTGGATGCCATTGTGTTCTCTCATTCTCTGGATTCCCTTCTGTCTTCTCCTCTTTCTTGTTGCCCTTCTGTTCTCTTCACTTTCTGGACGCCCTTCTGTCCTTTCCTCTCTCTGGATGTCCTTCTTTCCTCTCCTCCCTCTGGATTCCCTTTTTGTATTCTCCTCTCGCTGGATGCCCTTCTCTTCTCTCGTCTCTCTAGATGATTTTCTGTACTCTATTCTCTCTGGATGCCTCTCTGTTCTCTCATCACTCTGGATGCCCTTCTGTGCTCTCCTCTCTCTGAATGCTCTTCTGTCCTCTCCTCTATCTGGATTCCCTTTTTGTGTTCTCCTCTCTTTGGATGCCTTTCTGCCCTCCCCTCTCTCTACATGCACTTCTGTCCTCTACTCTCTCTGGATTCTTTTCTTGTCTTCTACTCTCCCTGGATGCCCTTCTCTTTTCTCCTCTCTCTAGATGCCCTTCTTTCCTATATTCTCTCTGAATATCTCTCTGTTCTCTCATTTCTCTGGATGTCCTGTGGTGCTCTCCTCTCTCTCGATGCCCTTCTGTCCTCTACTCTCTCTGGATGCCCTTCTGTCTTCTCCTCTCTCCCTATGCCCTTCTGTTCTCTCGTCTCTTCAGATGCCCTTGTGTCTTCTCCTGTCTTTGGATTCCTTTCAATTTTCTCCCCACTCTGGATACCCTTCTGTCTTCTCCTATCTCTAGAGGCCCTTCTGTGTTCTCCTCTCTTCAAATGCCCTACAGTCCTCTTCTCTCTTTGGATGTCCTTCACTCTTCTGCTCTCTCTAGATGGGCTTCTGTTCTCTCCTCTTTCTGGATTCTCTGCTGTTCTCTCATCTCTCTGGATGCGCTTCTGTTCTCTCCTCCGGGATATCCTTCTGTCCTCTCTTCTCTCTGGATGCCCTTCTTTCTTCTCCTTTCTCTGGTTTTCCTTCCATTCTCTCCTCTCTCTGGATGCCCTTTTGTCCTCTCCTCTCTCTAGATGCCCTTCTTTTCTCTCCTCTCTCTGGATGCCCTTCTGTATTTTACTCTCGACATTTGCCCTTCTGCTCTCTCTTCTCTCTGTCTTCTCTTCTGTCTTCTCCTTTTTCCGGATGACCTTCTGTTCTCTCCTCTCTCCGGATGCCCTTCTGTCTTCTCCTCTCTCTGGATGCCCTTCTGCTCTCTCCTCTCTCTGGATGCCCATCTCTTCTCTCCTCTCTCCGGATGTCCTACTGTCTTCTCCTCTCTCTGGATTGCCTTCTGCTTTCTCATCTTTGTAGATTCCCTTCTATTTCTCCTCTCTCTGGATGCCCTTCTGCTCTCTCCTTTCTCTTGATGCCCTTCTGTTCTCTCCTCTCTCTGGATTCCATTTTGTCTTCTCATCTCTCTGGATGCCCTTCTGTTCTCTACTCTCTCTGGATGCCCTTCTGTCTTCTCCTCTCTCTGAATGCCCTTTTGTCCATTGCTCTCTATGTTTGCCCTTCAGTCTTCTCCTATCTTTGAATGTCCTTTGCTCTCTCCTCTCTCGGGATTCCCTTCTTCCCTCTCCTCTCTATGCATGCCCTTCTGTCTTCTTCTCCTTCTGGATGCCCTTCTGTCCTCTCCTTCCTCTAGGTTCCCTTCTGTCTTCTCATCTCTTCCTATGCCCTTCTGTTTTCTCATCTCTTCTGCTTCTCTACTGTCTTCTCCTCTCTCAGGATGCCCTTCTACACTCTCCTCCCTCTGGATGACCTTCTGTTCTCTCCTCTCTCTGGATGCCCTTTTGTCTTCTCTTCTTTCTTTTTGCCCTTCTTTTCTCTCCACTTTCTGGATGCCCTTCTGTCCTCTCCACTCTCTGGATTTCCTTTTTGTCTTCTTCGCTCGCTGGATGCACTTCTCTTCTCTGCTCTCTCTAGATGCCCTTCTGTCGTCTATTTTCTCTGGATGCCTCTTTTTTCTCTCATCTCTTTGGATGCTCTTCTGTGCTCTCCTCTCTGGATGCTCTTCTGTACTCTCCTCTCTCTGGATGCCCTTCTGTCTTCTCTGCTCAATGGATGCCCTTCTGTTCTCCCCTTGCTGTGGATGTGTCTCTGTCTTCTCGTCTCTCGATGCCCTTCTCTTCTCTCATCTCTCTGGATGCCCTTCTGAACTCTCCACTCAATGGATGCCCTTCTGTCTTCTCCTCTCTTGGATGGCTTTCGATTCTCTCCTCTTAATGGACCCTTGTGTCCTCTCCTCTCTCTGGATGCCCTTCTTCAGTCTCCTCTCTCTGGATGCCCTTCTTCAGTCTCCTCTCTCTGGATGCCCTTTTTTCCTCACATCTCTCTGGAAGCCCTTCTGTCCTCTCCTCTCTCTGGATGCCCTTCTGTTCTCTCCTCTCACTGGATTCCCTTCTGTCCTCTATTCTCTCTGGATCCCTCTCTGTTCTCTCATCTCTCTGGATGCCCATCTGTCATCTTCTCTCTATGGATGCCCTTCTGCTCTCTCCTCTCTCTGGATGCCCTCCCATTATCTCCTCACTCTAGATTCCCTTCTGTCTTATCTCTCTGAATGCCTGACTCTTTTCTCTTTACTCTCGATATCCTTCTGTCTTCTCTTCTCTCTAGATGACCTTCTGTCCTCTTCTCTCTCTGGATGCTCTTCTGTTCTCTCCGCTCTCTGGATTCCCTTCTGTCTTCTCCTCTCTCTGGATGTTGTTCTATTCGCTCCTCTCTCTGGATGCCCTTATCTCTTCTCATCTCTCCAAATGCCCTTCTTTTCTCTTCTCTCTCTGGATTCGCTCTGTCTTCTCCTTCTCTGTATGCCCTTCTGTTCTCTCCCCTCTCTAAATGCCCTTCTGTTCTCTCCTCTATCTAGATGCCCTTCCGTCTTCTCCTCTCTCTGTATGGACTTCTTTACTCTTTTCTGTGGATGCCCTTCTGACCACTCCTCTCTCTGGATGCCCTTCTTTTCTCTTTTCTCTCTGGAGGCCCTTCTGTCAACTCCTCTCCTCTGGATGCCCTTCTGTCTTCTCCACTTTCTAGATACCTTTTTGTTCTGTACTCTCTCTACATGCCCTTTTGTCCTGTATTCTCTCTGGATGCCCTTATGTTCTTTCCTATCTCCGGATGTTCTTCTGTCTTCTCCATTCTCTGGATACCATTTTATTCTCAACTCTCCCGGGATGCACTTCTGTCTTCTCTGTGCTCTGGATGCCCTTCTCTTCTCCCTTCCCTGTAGATGTGTTTCTGTTTCTCCTCTCTCAGGATGCCCATCTCTTCTCTCCTCTCTCTGGATGTCCTTCTGTCCTCTCCTCTCCATGGATGCCCTTCTGTCTTCTGCTTTCTCTTTATGGCTTTCTGTTCTCTCCTTTCTCTGGATCACAACTGTCCTCTCCTCTCTATGAATGCGCTTCATCACACTCCTCTCTCTGAATGCCCTTCTGTTCTCACCTCTCTCTGGATGCCCTTCTGTCCTCTCCTCTTCCTGGATGCCCTTTTGTTCTCCCCTCTCTGTGGATGTGTTTCTGTTTTCTCCTCTCTCGATACCCTTCTCTTCTCTCCTAATTCTGGATGCTCTTCTGACCTCTCCTCTCTATGGATGCTCTTCTGTCTTCTCCTCTCTCTGGATGGCTTTCTGTTCTCTCCTCTCTCTCTGGATCCCTTCTGTCCTCTCCTCTCTCTGGATGCCCTTCTTTCCTCAAGTCTCTGTGGATGCCCTTCTGACCTCTCCTCTATCTCGATGCCCTTCTGTTCTCTCCTCTCTCTGCATTCCCTTTTTGTCTTCTCCTCTCGCTGGATGCCCTTCTCTTCTCTCCTCTCTTTAGATGCCCTTCTGTCCTCTATTCTCTCTGGATGCCTCTCTGTTCTCTCATCTCTCTGGGTGCCCTTATGTACTCTCCTATCTCTGGATGCTCTTCTGTCATCTACAATCTCTGGATGCCCTCCTGTCTTCTAAGCTCTCTGGATGCCCTTCTGTTCTCCCCTCTCTGTGGATGTGTTTCTGTTCTCTCCTCTCTCCAGATGGCCTTCTGTCTCCTCTTCTCTCTAAATGCCCTTATGTCCTCTCCTCTCTCTGGATGCCCTTCTGTCTTCTCCTCTCTCTGGATACTCTTTGTTCTCTCCTCTCTCAGGATTCCCTTCTTTCCTCTCCTCTCTCTGGATGACCTTCTGTCTTCTCCTCACTCTGGATGCCCTTCTGTCCTCTCCTCTCTCTGGATGCCCTACTGTCTTCTCCCCTCTTCTTATGCTCTTCTGTTTTCTCATCTCTTCAGCTTCCCTTCTGTCTTCTCCTCTGTCTGGATGTCCTTCTGCTCTCTCCTCTCTCTGGATGCTTTTCTGTTCTCTCCTCTCTCCCGATGCCCTACTGTCTTCTCCTCTTTCAGGATGCCATTCTGCTCTCTCTTCTATCTGGATGCCCTTCTTTTTTCTCCTCTTTCTGGATTCCCTTCTGTCTTCTCCTCTCTCTGGATGCCCTTCTGCTCTATACTCTCTCTGGATGCCCTTCTGTTCTCTCCTCTCTCTGGATTCCCTTCTGTCTTCTCCTTTCTCTGGATGCCTTTCTGTTTTCTCCTCTCTCTAGATGCCCCTCTGTTCTCTTCTCTATCTAGATGCCCTTTTGTCTTCTCCTCTCTCTGTATGGCGTTCTTTACTCTTTTCTCTGGATGCCCTTCTGACCTCTTCTCTCTCTGGATGCCCTTCTTTTCTCTCTTCTTTCTGGAGGCCATTCTGTCAACTCCTCTCTCTGGAAGTCCTTCTGTCTTCTCCTATCTCCCAATGCACTTCTGTCTCCTTCTATTTCTGGATACCCTTTTGTTCTTTACTCTCTCTACATTCCCTTCTGTTTTCTATGGTTGCCCTTATGTTCTCTCCTATCTCTGGATATTCTTCTGTTTTTTCCACTCTCTGGTTACCCATTTAGTCTCTACACTCCCTGGATTTTCTTCTGTCTTTTCTGTTCTCTGGATGCCCTTCTGTTCTCCACTCTCTGTTTGTGTGTTTCTGTCTTCTCCTCTCTATGGATGCCCCTCTTTTCTATCCTCTCTGTGAATGCCCTTCTGTCTTCTCCTCTCTACCTATGCCCTTCTGTTTTCTCATCTATCTCGCTTCCCTTCTGTCTTCTCCTTTTTTTCTGGATGACCTTCTGTTCTTTCCTCTCTCAGGATGCCCTTCTGTCTTCTCCTCTCTCTGGATGCCCTTCTGCTCTCTCCTTCTTTGGATGCACTTCTGTTCTCTCCTCTCTCCGGATGCCCTTCTGCCTTCTTCTCTCTCTGGATGCACTTATGTCCTCTCCCCTCTAATGATTGCTCTTCAGTCTTCTCCTCTCTTTGGATGTCCATTGTTCTCTCCACTCTTGGGATTCACTTCTTCCCTCTCCTCTCTCTGGATGCCATCCTGTCTTCTCCTCTTTCTGGTTGTCCTTCTGCTCTCTCTTCTCTCTGGATGTCCTTCTGTTCTCTCCTCTCTCCAGATGCCCTTCTGTCTTCTCCTCTCTCTGGATGCCCTTCTGCTCTCTCCTGTCTCTGGATGCCCTTCTGTTCTCTGCTCTCTCTCTGGATTCCCTTCTGTCTTCTCCTCTCTCTGGATGCCGTTCTATCTTCTCCTCTCTCTGGAGGCCCTTCTGTCTTCTCCTCTCCTCAAATGCCCTTCTGTTCTCTTCTCTCTCTCGTTTCGCTCTGTCTTCTCCTTCTCTGGATGCCCTTCTGTTCTCTCCTCTCTCTAGATGCCTTTCTGTTCTCTCCTCTATCTAGATGCCCTTTTGTCTTCTCTCTCTGTAAGGCCTTCTTTACTCTTTACTCTGGATGCCCTTCTGACCTCTCCTCTCTCTGGATGATCTTCTTTTCTCTCTTCTCTCTGAGAACATTATGTCAATTCCTCTCTCTGGAAGCCCTTCTGTCTTCTCCTATCTCCTGATGCCCTTCTGTCTTCTTCTCTTTCTGGATACCTTTCTGTTATCTACTCTCTCTACATGCCCTTATGTCCTTTATTCTCTCTGGATGCCCTTATGTTCTCTCCTATCTCTGAATGTTCTTCTGTCTTCTCTGCTCTCTGGATAAAGTTTTATTCTCTACTCTCCCTGGATGTACTTCTGTCTTATTTGCGCTCTGGATGCCCTTTTCTTCTACCCTCCATGTAGATGTGTTTCTGTCTTCTCCTCTCTCAGGATGCCCTTCTGTCCACTCCTCTCTCTGGATGCCCTTTTGTCCTCTCCACTCTCTGGATGACTTTCTGTTCTCTCCTCTCTCTGGTTCCCTTCTGTCCTCTCCTCTCTCTGGATGCCCTTCTGTCCACTCCTCTCTCTAGATGCCCTTCTGTTCAATAATCTCTCTGGATGCCCTTCTGTCGACTCCTCTCTCTGGATGCCCTTCTGTTCTCTCCACTCTCTGGATTCACTTTTAGTCTTCTCCTCTCTCTAGATGCCCTTCTGTCCTCTCCTCTCTCTAGATGCCCTTCTGTCCTCTATTCTCTCTGGATGCCTCTGTTCTCTCATCTCTCTGGATGCCCTTCTGTGCTCTCCTCTCTCTGGATGCTTTTCTGTCTTCTCTGCTCTCTGGATGCCCTTCTGTTCTCCCCTCTATGTGGATGTGTTTCTGTCTTCTCGTCTCTCAATGCCCTTCTCTTCTCTCCTCTCTCTGGATGCCCTTCTGTCTTCTTCTCTCTCTGGATGGCTTTCTTTTCTCTCCTCTCTCTGGATCCCTTCTGTGCTCTCCTCTCTCTGGATGCCCTTCCTCAGTCTCCTCTCTCTCGATGCCCTTCTTTCCTCACATCTCTCTGGATGTTTTTCTGTCCTCTTCTCTCTCTCCATGCCTTTCATTCCTCTCCTCTCTCTGGATTCCCTTTTTGTCTTTTCCTCTCGCTGGATGCCCTTATCTTCT